>NC_087209.1:61897549-62020049 GCF_015104395.2 Macrobrachium nipponense
CAGCCTGAATTAGGTAAGAATTTATTCAATAAGTGTATGTGACAGGAGAAAGCAGAATCCAAGAAAATCCACCATAATCATATTAATAACAGACACCAAGGACATTCTTGGTCAAAATTTTCCATTCTGGTTCTTTTAATTTTTTTTTTCTTTTTTTTCCCCCTCAATTCCGTAAAGTTTGCTGCCCTTTCTACGAATATAAAAGAAAAAAAAGCATAGCATATTCAATCCATTCAACTCAAAGTAAATAAGGTCGGAGTAGAAAAAAAATGAAATCCAGGTACATGATAAATCTTGCTGTCAGTTTTGCAGTCATTTAACTACTCAAGTGCACATGATCAATTTTTTTTTTTTTTTTATATATATAAAGTTTTCTGTATAAATACCTTACTGATGTACCAATTACTTAAAATATAAAATTCATCAACTTTTTACCAATGGTTAATGCAAAGAATGAAAAATTTATGAACCATCAAGCAACTACGTACTATACATTTCAAAAAGGCTCTAGACACCAGACAACTTATCCTACATTGCGAGAAAGTCATTTACAAAACACTGAATTGTTTATTTTACCGACTTTAAAGCTATATTGTAATGCTTTAAGTAATAAATTCAACAGCCAAAAGTAATACCATAGACTGAAAATCTTGCTAACCCCTTGAGTTTCTAATCGTCAAACAGATTTATCTAATAATTTTGCCATACTTCGTGAAAAAAAGCTTAAAAAAAATCTGACCATGGCACAAATGGATGCTTGTTTTTGTCATGGAACCAGTACATATATCCTAATTCAAAAGCGACATCGTTATTCCACTCTGCAAACATTACACCACTCGGGTACAGTGAGTACATTGAAATTTTTTTATACTAATGCACTTTGTAGTATCATAAATAACTTGAATAATAATGAATTTAATATGAAAGGTAATGCAATGTATCATACTTGACACTGAACAGAAATTAGATGCCTTTTTTCAATGATTTAACATGAACTCTTCAAAAAAATAATAATAAATAAATAAATAAAAAGAAATAAAAAATTAGTGAAAACTTCTTTAATTTGTTGGCATTTTTGAACATGTAATTAAGTTCAAATCCTCAGTTTTAAAACACCAGATTCACTAATGCAGGCATGAAATATATGTTGTACATAGCAATCAAAGAAAAGTATTGCTGAGTATTTTCAATCAGTCAGTGAAGGGCAATTGTTCCATGCAGAATTATCCTGACGCCCTAAAAAAAGGCTTTCCATGCAGAATTATCCTGACGCCCACAAAAGGCTTAACGTTAAGATAACTTCACAGAATTAAATACATTGCTGAAAGAGATCTGCATAGTTAAGAGCCATTATGAATACGTATTCCTGAGGTCAAATAAGGTTAGTGGATAACCTGACAAGTTCAGAAAACCATGATGAGAATAAGGATGACAGTACTCCATGGTTTTGGTGGAGGCAAAGTTAAAAGATAAGTGTTCATTATCATTCCAAACCTAAAAACCATCTTTATAATACTGCATTACTTGAAATGAGACACGGTCATAAATTAATGAATTGCGAGTTAAGCTCTCGTGAATGAAACTATTTCCTTCCTTAAATCAGGAGTTTGAAGTTCCAGTCATGCAAATTTTTCACTGGTAATAAAACTGAATGAAAGATATTAAAGTGGACATCGGCACCTCTTGTTAGAGGCAGGAATATACAAAATATGTCAAAATCTCTACAGTTCCCAATACAGATTTTCCTCTCAACTTTTGAAAGCAAGCTTGGACCAGTGTATGTAACAAGTTCAATTAAAAATAATTTTGGGCAAGATAAACCTATAAAACATTCTTCCAATAAAGAGAGGGTACAAAGTTTCTTCACAGTGTACAATCACAAATAGCGTGTTAAGGCCATGAAAAAGTTTGCATAATAAGTAAAGACATTCTATTCTCAATAATTTAAGTGGAAAGTTTCACAGTGGCTTTACCTGCAGTATGAAGATATTCTACAAATAAGACAAGTCTTCTGGAAAAATCTTAAAAGGGTTAATAGAGCACACTGCATACCACACCGAATGCTGGAAAAGAAAACTTACCCAAATGTTACCTTTATAAAAAATATACTTTTGCTTTGACCACAAAATCATAAAAATAATATCCATACTATCCTACAATAAACAATAATAAAAAATATAATAAACCTTTTTGATGTCAGCTGGTAAATATTCATGTCCAAAGCAATCCAAGCTGAAATACATTTAATAACAAAAGTTTAACTACATATAAATATAAATAAGATTTAAACTACACAAGAAAAACATTAACTAAAAGACCCTCTGCACCACTTGCACACTAACAGAAAATGTAAAGGAGTTGGTTGTTACCTGAATTACAATAGACAATGACAGTACACTATGTAGTAGTACTTTTTTGCTCTAGTATTCACAATGTTTGGAGTACCCAAGCCATAATTTTTACTGATGGTAAGCAGCTTTATGATTTAATTTAACAGACAGAAGACTTGAGAAAAAAAACTATCTTAAAAGACTGATGGTAAGCAGCTTTATGATTTAATTTAACAGACAGAAGACTTTTAAGAAAAAAACTATCTTAAAAGAACCCTTTTCTTGTCAAAAAATTACATAATAGCTTTATTACTTTAAATGAATGGTTACAATGGTCCAAACATACAAATGGTTATCATAAAATCTTGAGAAGTTAAAAGATTTCAGTCTTTTATAAAAATGACTTATAAAAATGACATTTAAGCATATCAGTAATGCTACATAAATGTATTAAGCATTATTAACAGCATTAAGAGGAGTTCATAACTTTGGTCTCAGTATGTACAGCCCAAAACAAAGAACAGTCTATGAAAAGAAAAATGTTATTACTAACCAATACTTGCTAACTCTAAGAGCAAAAAGTAAGAACCCTTCCACCACAAGAAGGGACGCTCTACAAGAGTACAGTACTTCAAATTCTAAGCTACCACAATGCTTTTCCTTAATAATTAGCAAGAAGTTTCACAGATCTGCTATGGTAAATGCATTAATCCTGTTAGCGAAAGAGAAGCGCAAGAGAAGAAGCCAGCTGTAAAACTTTACAAAAGCTTACAGAATGAGGAAAAGCAGACAGATGCTAAATTTTGCAAACTGACTTGAAGGATTAACTCCCAATTTAGCAGGTAACCACTCCAAAAAGGACAGGACACATGGACTTTATAAGAGACACCACATTACTAAAGGCTAACTAAGAAACATTACAAGAGCAATGTATCTGGATGCAGCATAATCAAGTCTCTATAAGCTATTAAACCAAAAATATAGAATCATAGAATAAAAACATTCACGAAAATACAAGTACAGCATTCAGTTAACATGCCAGTACCTAACTAAGAGCAATCTCCAGTTTTTTCCTAAATAATCTTAATTTCAAACACAGCCATGATAATTACAGCAAAGTTTTTTTTCACCTACCCTAGCTGACCCATCAATTCAACGGCAGTACCCCAATCCAATACATCACCATCTACAGAGGGACAGAGTTGAACAGGAAAGACACCGACTCTCCATTGTGGGTCCGACGGATGGCTTCAGCCAAGATATTTGACACATCAATCAGCTGTAAAAGTAATGACAAAAACGCATTGCAACATCACACATCAACGCACTGTGCATACATCACAGAACAGACGTCCTTAACCTAAGAACTTTTCGACATCAAATCTAACGAACCTACTAAGTGTCTTGAGACCAAAATGTGAAAAAAAAAAAAAAAAGGTACCATTCAATGGCAACACACACAATATATATATACATAATTTGGGTTCTCAGACAAACACATCTAAACCAGGTACATAAGTTTTATTGTTAAGACATGCTTCCTTATGACTACTGTTGATTAATAAAACATGCTTTCAAATAAAATTCCACAAAAAAATATGTAGCTTAGGTGTTATAAGTGTAGAGATATGTAGCTTAGGTATTTTAAGTGTAAAGAGATGTCATCCCTCATGTGAAAAAACCAAAAATTGCTAACCTGAAAAGCTGAACTTTGTAACATCCGATTAACCAACTACTCATATGCTACTACAATCATCCTCCTCCTTAAAGATAATGTTAAAATCATCTGGGTATGTTTAGCTATATAATTACAATAACTACTACCTAAAATAATAAGCTGTAGTGTTTAACACTCGCCCCAGTTCTATACCGACACCTTTTATTTAGGTGAGCGATGTCAGAGACTTCTGACATGTCCAATTTAGCAGTTCTCTGGTATCATAGCAATATTTTACTAGAAATAGTGCTAAAGAGGACATTTTCACGGAGCGACACGGCTGAGCCCAGAAATAAGCTTAAATCACTCCACTATACTTGAAATTTATCTTGAGAAAAGGTCACACTAATTTAGTGTGTTCTGGACCAGCTGTTAAACAGTATTACCTTCCCTATCAAACCAAAAACCTATGGAAACTAATCTGGTTATACCTGATCAATTTTTCAGAAACTAATCTGGTTATACCTGATCAATTTTTCAGCAACAAGAACTTGAAACCATTCCTACCCAAAAGGAACATTTAAGGAAACTGAAAAACAAACTGGTTAAATAAGGTTCTTGATCAATTCAATCAAGATACAACTTAAGAGTGAAAACTATAAATCAATTTAAGACAAACTCTTAAAACAAAATGAAGGGGTTAAGCCACAGTACCCTTAACATTTTTGAGGACATGAAGTTTGGAGACAATAGGGCTATCATTTCTGGTATCTCAATTAAAAAAAAAAAATCTTATGAACTCAAATACTGTAAATAGATAGTGGCAACTAAATTATCTTTGTATTATACAGACACTCCTCAATTAAGGACCAAATTCTGGATGACTTGACAGTGACAAAAGTGAATGCTTAAATGTGCCAGTAAAATGAAACTTAAAATTTTATGTTAAATATATTTCATTTGTGCATCAATAAAATTTTCAGGAGTTAAATTAGATAATGCTACAGTACTTACATGACTGGTTTTCTATAAATTCAGCATGTAAGCACAGCCTTCATGTGCATGGATACATAAACTTACTCTGCCTTCCCCCCTCCTTCTCTCAATGAATATGCTGACCTTTATTTCATGTATCACAGTATTGTACTTAATTTATTAATGTTCGCAAACATTTTTCCATCAGTGTGATTGTTCTAAGCAAAACACAATCTTCTACCCAAGTTTGTTTAATAAACTTCTATCCTTACCTCGACACTTTAAAAAAAATATCTTATTCATCTACAATTTTGTTTTTGTTTACATTTTTTCTTGTAAATTTAAGCACCCTAAGAGTCATTGTCACCACCCGAGAAGGAAAAAATAAGTGCACACAAAAAAGGCTAAAGAAATCTTTACACCATCCAACCTTGTCACTTCACCTGAGCTCAGGCAATGTATAACACAGATTGAAACTATTTGTAAATATGTAATGCAATGTGTTTGCTGATCAACACAAATTTTTGATCAAGGGATAAAAATTTTTGGTAAAGGGATGACTATCAAAACCTGGAATAAAATAACCATACACAATACAGAGAGAGAAAGTGGGGTAAACAGAGACAGACTGTCATACAAATGCTTACAGAATCTGCAGTTTACTACACGTCAAGTTCCTTTACTACACTTAATACAGGCTGGTCTGAGCTGTCATTAAAAGATGTATGTTGTTAAGTGAGGATTGTCTGTCTTCAAAAAACAGAACAAAACTATATAATTATACAAGTGTTGATATAGAGGTGAAAGTTTAACTTGGCTAAACAATATGATTCCATCTTGACACAACCTTACGATTCCAATAACTTCACTTCAACCTAAATTGCATATCACTAACTAACAGAACATTACCACTAGTACTGGCTAACATGACAATATCACTAGCACTGGCTAACATAGCAAAATTACATTTCTGAAAGGAAGAGGATACAGTTATATTATATGAAAAAAAATATATAAGTTTAACCATTGACCTTATTTCACTCCACCGCATTATCGTAAAGCCTCCCTTAAGTGGTTTGGTTTGTGAGGAATAACACTACGAAAACAATTACATTACTTGTATTTCTATGTTAAGTGACAACATGCAAGGTGAAAACCAACATCATTTGATTAGCATCAACAAGAAAGCCCAACTCAGTTGTGAATGTAAAGCTAACAACTAACAAGGTTAATTATACCATTCATACCAACATGATGTAAGTTGCACAATCCTAAAATTTTTATGAGTGAATAGTGTCAATGTGCATTGTTAAGTAAAAACCTAGTAGCCCAATGTATTTGTAGATATTTAGTAGTTCACTAAAGCCATTTAACTCTGCTAAAAATTAGCAAAGCAATTTTACAGCGATATACAGAATGGAAGTCATTCTTCGTTACAAGGCAGTCACCTGAAAGCCAAAAGAAAAAATATCTTAATAAGATAATAAGTAGGACATCACTCGGAAAAAAACATATACTTGCCTGAATTTTACTCGAGTCTTTCATATGTTGTTCCTGAGGTATCGTATTGGTTACGACTACAGCATCGAAGCAAGCATTGTTAATGCGTGATACTGCTGGCCCTGAGAATATCCCATGGGTTAGAATTGCATACACTCTTGTAGCACCAGCTTCCATCAACCTGGAAAATAATTGGAATATTAAATTTAGGCCACCTGCCAAGCACTAGGACCCATTAGATCATTCAGTGCCGAAACTGAATTTGACTGTTAAAAGGTTTGAAAGGTATAACATGAGGAAAACATCCCAGTTATATATAATAAAAAAGAATGATAGCGGTTGCAGATGAGGGCTGAAGGAACACTACCTAGAACTCATAACGCCTATAGTGCACCACGAAGTGCACCAATGGCAATAACCCCTGGGAAAATAACACTCCCTTAAAATGACAAAAAAAAATGCCGTTAAATTTTTATATTTGCTCCCATACTAATTTATGCCCTTCCCTCTTCACATTCTTACTGATCAGCAAAGAAAATCGTGATACAAAATCATGAAAATTAATTAAAAACTTTATGATGAGAGCAGACTCAAAATTAAAATTTCACTAATACACATTGATAAACAGCACAAACTACAATAACTGGGGCAACAGATGAATGTGCTCATTGTTAAAACCACAATAAATGTTTTGCTACCAATCAGGAATTATGAGTTCCAGCATAAATAGTTATACTCAGGCATCATGAGTGCATGCATGGATAATCATTAAGCATTAACAACTTTTTTTGTTTTATTATTATTAATTCAGACCAACCTAGCCCTAAAGGTGTTACTTGCACAATATATCTAACAGACTCCATATAGAATCACTACATAATGTAAAAATACCAAGCCAATCACTATTGTTGAAGGAGCTATTATTCTAATCAAAATGTTCAACACTTCACCAATCTACTTACTTCTCTGCTGCATGACATATAGTGCCGCAAGTATCTGCCATGTCATCAACTAAAATGGCAACTCTGTCTTTAACGTCACCAACTAGAACCATTGATGCTACCTCATTAGCTTTTTTACGTTCCTTGTGAATAAGGGCAAACTCTACGTTCAGACGATCTGCTATAGAAGTTACTCTGGAAATTAACAAAAACAGTAATATCAGTCTCAATGCATGACCAATTTCTACTTTGCAAACATGAAAGCTCGTCACTCAAGGGTGTTACTTACGGTGGACAGGTGCGGCTGATGGTGGGGAAGGATTTTTATAAGCATTCCCTTTGCCTCAGCTGGGAAGCTATCTAACCTGTACTTCCAGTTTTGACATTCATGATTTTTTTTACAGGATTTCTCTAACAATATATCCTACATCACTTAACATTTTTTGTTGCCTTCTTCACTATCACAAATATTGTATAGTAAATAGCTGGCTTCACTGAAATCTTTGCTAGTGTAATTCTGAAAATCCAATATTTGAGATTATCTCTGAAAGGAGTTTTATTATTTTTCTGCATTACAGTATGTCCCCCTGGCTGTACTATATTTCTATATCATGTTTGTTGAAAACCCAATCACAAAATTAAGCATTATTCTTTGGTAAAAAAAAAAAATAATAAATAAAATAAAAGCAGCAAATTAAGTACACCACATATGGCACTGTCCAGTTGCTCAGCCCATTCCTTCAGCAAACTCAAGATTCATGTAATTAAGTTTTAAATTGCAAGAGAAAATAATAACTAAGTGGAAGGGGGGGGGGGGGGGGGGGGGGGGGGGGGGGGGGGACATAGCTCTTCATACATCATTTACAGAGAACACTGTTAATGTACACTTCTACAGAAAAATATCATCACAGCTGCCACCTCAGCCTAGACTAACACCGGAAATCATAGTAAAATAATCAGTAACATATGTTCAACTGGTTGATTTTTAAACCAAAACCACACCACAAAAATATGCTTCTTACAGTTACCTCTTAGCACCACCAGCATCTGGGGAAACTATGATAGAATTCCCCCACTCTGGAATGTTTTCTCTAATCCACTTAAGAACTGCAGGCTCGGCATAAAGGTTATCAACTGGAATGTCAAAGAAGCCTTGGATCTGGGAAGCATGGAGATCCATGGTGATGATATGATCAGCTCCAGCCACTGACAGCATGTTAGCAACGAGTTTGGCAGATATTGGTGCTCGAGACTGGCAAAAGAAAAACATTTTTCATTAGCACCCTCAATGAACATTAAAAGGCATGTTATTTTTAACAATGTAATTAGAACAAGGAAAATCTTTATTTTTACTTGTAACCACTCTTATGTATCACATAGAAAATACTAATAAAATAATCTTCTAGTTTCACAATTCAATCAAGACATAGTTAATCATCAAAGGTTTGGTCTTTGGAGTAAACTCAGGCAAAGTATACAATAATAATTAAAAAAAATATGAAAAAAATACACTACCAAAAAATAAGTTCACAGGTAAAATGAACCCCACCTATGTAATGTATAAATATGATAACCATCCATAGCTGATTTTGGCTATCCAAGGATTTTTAGCAACAGGATGTGCTTCAGGTACAAAAATTTCTACACCGTTTATGAAATTCAACTTTCATAATATGTACTGCATGCCAGAATAAATATAGCACTTTCCAATAGCATCCCAAAGTAAGTAAGTATACACAAATACAGTGTAATACATATATTTCCAAACTGTCAACATTTGATTCTTCCCATGAACTTACAAAAAAATAATCACTGCCTGAACAGAATTAGCTTTTCCAAAGGATTTTTTCAAAATCTATGCAGACCATTTGGTGCTTTCTAAAACTACCTATCATACATAAAGCAACTATCTATTTCCATTTAAACATCGCTTTAACATTCTTGTTACTCTACTGTATTTGTACTTCCAGTTGGCCTTGGTACGCACTGACGACAATAATATTATGATAAGAATTAAGAACTTAGAGGAAATAAAACTTGTTTTCCCCAAAAATTCTTCTACTCATAATAGAGCCTGCCTCCTCAGTGTTGCTGTCCCTGGCAGACTTAAGAAAAAAGGAAATTAATGGTGGTACTTTGTCATTTACTACTGGATCTGTCGATATACACTGAACAATCATATTCTAACTATAACTGAACTTCATCCAACATCCTGTAAACATAACCTAAATTCCCAAGTCCAGATGTCCATACCAAAACAATCATCTTTGAAGACATTTGATTTTCAGAATGCAAAACCTACAATGTCAGACTTTCCTTTTCACTAGTGTGCCAATGGCTGTCACTCAAATTATTGGTTGTTAGTGCCTATTGACATTGCCCTGTGTTGTTTGTGCCTAATGATATTACACAAGGCACCACATCAAAGACACACACTAAGTTTCCACTCTTCACTAGTTTACAATGCATATAAAATGGGGGGAAAAATGTTTGGCACATATGTCAACTGCTATTTGAGTTAACTATGTACTGGTACATCACAAAACACCAGTTAGTTAGTGGCAAAAGGTAACTTGTGAAGCCTTCACCACAATAGTATGACAAAAATAATTAAATTTTATATAAAAAAAGAAAAAAACATAGTAGTCCTAAATGAAATGGAAAACACTCCAAGGGACTACAATTTCAGTATGTTAAGTATGCAGTTGCAAATTGTGCTTGGTTAACAATTAGTCCAGTGAATTCCAGCTGGTGCCAAGTACTACTTACATATTGCAGAAATGTGGTTTCTCAATAAATGAAGCACTAGAAGAAACATGGCAAAAAGAATTATGATTATGAAAAAACTGAAACTTGGTTTAGTTAATCAGAAATGCTAGAATAACAATTTCTGCCAAATTATCCTAGTAGGGAATAAGCACAATACTGTCACAGAAGAGTATGTCCATGACAGACTACCTTCTGTCTAGCGCACAAAAAATGGAACCTTGTGTTTATATAATTAATGGGATTGAGAAGAAAGAAAAGATTTTGATGTCAATAACTAGTGCAAAGTTCCCTCTACATGTCATTCTGTTCTCACGACTTTCATTTGAGGATACAACTGAAAGTTCTGAATCTTTATTTGGAATTCTAATGATACATATGCCTGTGTAATTGATGTGGACAACTTACATGGTGAGACATATCTTTCCTTTCATTTCTATTTTCACACAGTGATATTTATATACACCATTCCTAACTTTTATATATTTCTTAAACAATTTGCCCAAACTGGCCAGAATTGCAAGATTTCTCCAGACCACTTATGCAGAACGGTTTTCTGAACAGCAAGTTCTTCACTAGGTACAAAATCAATAAAAGGTGTCTTAGCTATGTACAAACTAATTAAACTTCTAGCTCCAATTACTGTCAAAATGCATGACCTCCTTTACACTGGAATAATTATGCTTGGCTTCTTCAGAACTTTAATCCTCTTAGTTAACATCATTTGTAAATTTAAAATACAGAGAAGACACATCAGTCTTATTAAATAGAATCCTTATATGGTGAATTAGTCTTTTCACAGGCTTGCTGGTTTTTATAATTTTATTTTAAGGTTTGATAAACAAATTTATACTGTATCAAACTTTATCTAAACTTGATTGTTTTTGAAGATGAATGGTTTCCACATCCATTAAGGTTCTAATCAAATTAGTGCAAACGTTAAACACTTCCTACCTTTATCTTTTTAAAATAAATTACCACATTATAACTTTGAAAAGTTGCATTCTAAAATATCATACAAGCAACTGAAAGCCTGAAGAGAAATCTACTCTGAAAATAAACAGTGCAGCAAACCAAGGCTATTGAACCTGTGACAACTTAGGCTTTATACATCCAATGCAACAAAATTGGAGTTAAGAACAGGACAAACACTATTGATACCATACCTTGAGATATATCTTTTTTCAATGGCTGAAAGATATTTTAGTGGTTTTAACAGTCACAATACATCAATTGCTGAGCAACAAACACAATCTCAAGGTGGGAAGAGAGAAAAGGGAACAAAAATGTAGAATGCAAAAAGCCTTTGGTACTATTTACAATACACTTGGTATGCCTTCTCACAGGCAGTTACCCTAAATGGGATAGTGTTTATCCCTCATAACAGAGACAGTGAGCACTTGATCTTTCGAAATAGCTACACCCAATTAATGGGACCACAACTAAAGCTCAGAATAAACAAAAGAGAATGTGGCTACATTAAACAACAATACCATGTAATTATAAACAATGACAAAATTAATAATAATTACTGCTTTACAACCACTGGAAAAGCCAATAGCTACCTACCTTTCCAAATTCTCTTTATTAATTGTATTATTATTATTACTATTATTATAACCAAACAACTGGACCAAAGGGTTTTGTTTTTTATGTCTCATAACTTGAATATGCACTTCAAAAATGAAATAAGGTAAACTAAATATATACTGAAGATTATGATAAAAATTTGTTTAAAGGATTTTCGAGATAAGATATACATTGTTGGCTGAAAATGGGACAACCATTCAAAGTATGGCAATGGTTTACAGTAAGGCCTCGATAATCGGGGGGGATAGGGCCCAGAAACCCCCGTGATAAGTAAATACCCGTGTTATCCTGGTAACCCCCCCTAAAAATTGCTTTAAACTGCCTACTTTAATAATTAACCCACCCAAGACCACTATTTCAGTGTTTATAATTGCCTACTTTAGTTCAAGCACCAAATATGTCTTCAACTATCACCTTAAACTAAATTCAAGACAGTTTCAAAGTTATTCTTTCCTATCTTCAATTTTCCCTTCATCAGATCAGCAAACAAAATGATTTGGCTGCTGCACCAAACTAAAAGTACATAGTATATCTATTTTGTGAATGAACATATTTATGATAAAAAAAAAACATGATTTACTGTAAAGATTACAGCACCCAACTATAATATTATGTATAAACAGCAATAAAAACCTATTTGTCTTTTGTTTACGTTTAGAATCAGCTGATGGACGTTTATTACCGAAAATTATTTTGGAAAACAATTTAGTTGCTAAAAGAAATTAATTTATTAATGGAATTATTATTTTTAACTTTATACATAATAGTTTATGATGTTATGATACAGTAATTCATATATCATTGAGAGAGAGAGAGAGAGAGAGAGAGAGAGAGAGAGAGAGAGAGAGAGAGAGAGAGAGAGAGAGAGAGAGAGAGAGAGAGAGAGAGCAGCTTGGGATGAGAGTAACTGTTGAATAGCTGGAGCAGCAGCAGCTTAGGACGAGAATATTGTTACTAGCTTAGCTCGAGAATAACAATGAAATTTGTATTTTAAATATTTTTATGGTGATAAGAAATGAAACATGGATAGTGATAAGATATTCTTTTGTATACTGTTATAATGTGATAACCATAGAGTCAACTATAAAAGTTGTATTGAAGCACAGTTTCGTAAATTACATTCATAGTATTTGAAAATTTGTAAATGAGTGTATCCTAAAATGCATTTAGTCATGAAAAGAAGAAGAAAACACAGTAATTAGTGAATCTTGCTTTATGATAAAATTTGCGATTTCATTAATTTTCCGGGATATACGTAGTATTGGGGCTCCACAAAAAAAGTAAGTAAAGTGATTTATGACAGAATTTAGAGGATACTTACATAAAAATACATCGGTAGTTTGTAGAACGGTGTAATCACTATCACATTGTGTAAAAATAGTATGTACCGAGACTAGGTTTGGGGACGTCACGGTGGTCATACGTATTTTTTTCGTGAATGAATATACATTTATGATAATAAAAAATAGTTACTGTACTGCTTAGAGTACCATAATGTAATATTAATGTAAAAAATAGTTACTGTACTGCTTAGAGTACCATAATGTAATATTAATGTAAAAAATAGTTACTGTACTGCTTCGAGTACCATAATGTAATATTAATGTAATCACATAAAAATAAAGTAATCATTGCATGCTGTAAACATGTAAAGTGTATTTTTGTCTTTTGAAAAATGCATTCCACAAGGAATTATTCCTTAAAGAGGCTTTTTATTATGAAGATATGCCAATAATATATAAGATAAGAGTTTTATTATGAATACATGACAATAATATATAAGGTAAAAATGGTTTTATTAAGTTTACACTTCGTCGCCGATCGCAAACAACAATACGATAATCTATGACAATTATCGTTTTTATGACTGCAGTGTTCAGAGAAGTTGATTACGTTATACCAAAACAACAATAAAGTTTGAATTGAAAATTAATGTTTTCCTAAATGTTATTACTACTGTAATTACACTACTACTATTAACATTTCTAAAAGGTTAAGAATGACAAAGGTGCTGTTAAGTGTAATTCAATGTTTACATTTCTGCTGGCCGCTCAACTACAAGTTGATGTCAATGATGTGGAATTATTCCATGAATAGGAAGATATGCCAATAATATATAAGGTGAGAATGGTTTTATTACCTTTATTGTCAGGTAATGTCATAATATGAATCTGTTCATGCATTTACTGGTTATCGGAACTGGACAAAGGCTTAGCCTACAACGGACAAGCCCTCGATGCTGCGATTCATACCAGTGACATAGATTGAGAAGGGATCCAAGGAAAAACCCGTGATTAACTGAATCCGTGATTGCTGATCCGCGACTAAGCGAGGCCCCACTGTAGTTGCAAAAATCGTTCAATTCTTTGCATTCAGGGATTTGAATTTGTTAAAAAAAAACCTTTAAACCTACCATTTACTTAAAAGGAGTTTTAAAAGATGGTATTGAATCATGGGTAAGAATAAATATGCTTGACCTAGTCTTAACACACTAATTAAAGCTTTGAGCAGTAGTACTTCATTTCCTTTAATGCTTACATGTACTAGGACCTAACATACTTCCTTCTGCAATCTGTTCTGGCAAAGCAGTTATATATAATAATAAAAAAAAAAATATAATAATAATTTTACCAGTTTTCTGAAGGCTACAACCAAACCAGTTATGAACCTCAGCTGACCTTACCTTTGACTTTAAACTAATGCTAAGGGGAGATAAGGGGGGGGGGGGGGGGGGTCCAATAGCCTCCAAAATGTCTTCCCATTCAAGGCTTTAATGACTGAATGAATCTTGGAATTCACACTAAAATAAAAGGGGTCATTGTACACGTATGAAAGTGAAGAGAGAGAGCAGGAGTGTTCGGATAGCATGATAGAAATGTAGAAAATAAACGAGATGAAAAAAGATTAAAATCTCACGATAAAACGGAAATAAACCCCACAATTGTAATGTACCATGATATTCCAAGAAACTCGATAGTTGCACTAAGAAGTTTTCATTAAAAAGACAAAAAAGTGGGAACAGATGCAAGGTAAAACTCTACTGAGTAGATGCAGCTGGGCCATAGGGACTGCTGCAAACACCCTTTTGTAATGCCTACAGGGTAATCCATGAGGTGCACGAACAGCATTTACCCTAATAAGCCCCCAGGTAGTCGTCCTTGATACAGTACCATATTATATACCATCATTCAGTAAATAAACAGCCCAAAAAGTTAAAACATATAACTATAAGATGGGCTAAAGGAACAGGAAGGGGTGACACCACCAGACTGGGGATAAAAAAAAAAAATTAATGAAAACCCAACAGCATATCACTGACCACAAGTGATGGATGGTTTTCAGTAATAATTACATACACACCAACTTCAAAGTTTTCAAATAAAATATACATCATATAAAGATGCGTTCAAATCACCCAACAACAAGGGACTCCCACTAGACTAGTGTTCATTCTGCATTCTAAATTCATTCAACACATTACATTCCAGTACTAAACATTAGTTTGAGATGGGAGGATAGTTTTCAACCATGTACTATATGAAATAAAGGTCTTAACAGCAATGGCCACATTTTAGTTTCTACTTCATTGACATGATTATCAACCATCAACCTCAAACAAAATACTACCACAAAGAAGTTAAGATGTCCAGTCTTTCAAAACATTCTGAACACAAGGGTAACATTGTCTAAAGAGTACCTCTTCCAGAATCTTAGTATGAAAACCTCTGTAATTTAGAATTTCACTACACCATTATACATGATTGCAAAACTAAAAGAAATTCACACACCAACCATAAAGGAATCATCTAACCTTAGTGAGAAAAACTGTATTACTGCTTTGCACTTAACCAAAATACCCACACAAGTGCCAAAGACTGCTCCGGGAGAAATGGCTCCAAACTCATACAGCTGCCCTTGGAGATTTGACTCAGCCCTTCCTGGTATGATAGGAAGCTAGAGATATTCAAAAGACAAAATTCCTATTAAAGATTGTACATGGAAAGTTTCAACCACCAACAAATGCACCCTTTGCCAAGAAAGAACTACTACTGAAAATAATCAAGTAACAATGATGTAACAACCACCTTGTTGAGCCAAACCAAGGTGTACAACCCTAGATGCTGTTACAATTTTCTATCAGAAATTCCAAGAGCAAAGCGACAATTCCCACATTTATAGTGAAAATCATGAAATATCACCATGACATTTTAATGTACCACAACTTTTCAAGAACCTAAAATAGCTAATTTAAGGAATCTCACCAAAGGATACATACTTAAATTAAAAGCTACACACCGTTAGTCATTCAATAACATTCAGTATTAAAATTTCCTCAAGCATACAACAACAACAACAACCTGTGCACAACAGAAATATCAACAAGAAATTATTTATTCAACAGAACAGCATAAATCAAATCTTCACGAAACCATATCACTATGCAAACAAGACAACTAAAACATTAACCCAACATATATAGGATTGTTCAAGCCTCCCCAATCTAAAGCAGCAGTAGGCATTTCACTGTGCAACTACATGTTTATACAAATACCCTTGCACTAAAAATCTGCGCCCTTCCAAGTTGTTGGGAATCCATTATCACCAATGTCCCAGGTATAAAAATGAAATATAAGGTTTGAGTTGTGACACGCAATCTCTTAAAGATTTTTGACGTGACTCATCAAAAGAATTTTGACACGTGACAATAAGTCAACTCGTAAACAAAATAAACCAGTTCATAGTAAATTCATAACAAATAAAAATTTTGGATATGTCCAAAAAAAGATTTCAATACCAAAGTTCAAGTTGCTACAGACCAGAACTATAAAATCTGGTACTGACAAGGTCACTGAACACAACTTTCATCACTAACGGTACTAATACTGTATACAAATACAAACAGGTATGCCAATATAATTCATTTTACAAAGATTAACATTTTTCCCCCATTTTGCAGAGCTTATTCTGGGAGAGAGAAAATCTGTGTCTTTCCTGAGCCTCATAACCCTCCCCAATACAGATTATTCAAGTTTCATGGTCATCTTTGCCTCCAAAACCACTTGATGAACAGGGTCTCTATGAACTCTGCCACACATCTTTCCCGTACTGTATCTTCAGTAAGTCTTCACAAATTTTCAGCCTCCAACTTGCAGTTCTCATCAATGTAGGTCTAAGTCTTCAACTCGTCTAGTGCCCACAGGAGGCCAGCTAACACATCACAAACTACAGTATCCTCCCAGGGGATGCATGAGGGACATACCCAAGCCATCTCTACTAGTTTTATCATTACCTTATCTACATATGGAGTTTTCGTGATTTTCCTCAGTATTATAAAATTGCAACTCTCTTTCAGATACAGTTTTATTGGCAAGCCTTGATTAAAGGCCATATCGCAATACAGAATGTTCTGGAATTACAAGGTTCTTATCTACCAATATTCAAGGAGTATCATAAAGGAGAAGAGCAAAATTTGCATTTTTCTAAGTTTTCCCCTCGCAAAGAGAGCATTTCTTTATTGTGCATTAATGAACACTGCATACATTTCTAATACTATAATTCCATGTCCCTTACAGATAGTTATTAACTCTCAGGGCTGGCTAGGTGTAGCATCTGGTGAAATGCTAGACCTATACTCTAGTCTGCCGGACTTTTTTTTTTTTTTTGCACTCATAAAAAATTTTCCTAATTATGAGTTGTAAATTATCAAACTCCAGAAACCTGGAAAACCAGTGAACAACTTTTCTTCAGTCTGCTGTTGGGTAGCCCATTTATATTTCCCAGGACATCTGGCATTGCTAAGCTTAAGCTTCACTCTACTACTCGACATGAGTAAGTAGTCATTATACCTATTGTTTTTACTCCTCAAACATTTATCTTATCATTGGTGTTCACAAGCAGTGAATCTTTGTTTCTGTGGTCAACTTGTATTAAATACGTAATATGGTTAACTACACATCTTTGAGTACCAAAGTTCCTCAATGATGGCTTTTCCATGCGAACAGTAGACAAAGACTTGCACTAATACCCTCACTTTAAAAAAAAAAAAAAAAAAATGCACTGAAGATGCAGTTCCAAAAAGTTCCTAAGAAAATGGCAAAACTCAAAAGATTCCACTGGCGTGTGCAGGTGGGCAGCTACATTGAGATGTACATCAGGCTAACCTACAAATAAATTTCCATCTTTGACTTGCAACCCATCATTCCTCAGTGAATTAGGTGGTTACTGATAATGAGGCTGATATTAGGAAGGCAGGAGTATAAACTCATCGTGTCCTACATGATGTATCTTAGCGCTAAGATGCATCATGTAGGACACGAAAACTGTACTTTAAACTTTGTAATCCTAAAAACACTTGTTATTTTGGAAGATGGCATTCTAAAATACCATGACTCACCAGACTGAAAGGCATGTTGCAAGCCAGGAAATGGAAACCACTTCATGCTATTTGCAAACAGCAATGGCTTGCACTACCAGAAACTGGGAGAGGTTGGGAACACACTAAAACCTTAGGCCAAGAAAATCAAAGCCTTAACCACCCTTTGACGTATTAGAAGGAATGAGGCAACTCGACACACTTAAGACCTGAGAGGCCAATGGTTTCACACAATGAGCCCAGTGTAGAGTACAAAGCCAGATGGAGCTACAAAAAGCCCAAGGACAGGAAGGCAGTTCTCTTGAATAACACTCCCCCCGTCCAAATCCTGTCAGATAAACAATCATGGATAGAATAATTATATTCTTTCTGCCTGCCACTCTAATCTTAAAGAGTGACTGAAGTGTAGAAACCTGCCCATCACTTAAGATACTAGAACAGCCAGCTGGTTCCAGTGAGGAATGTGGATGGAGGAATTTAGAGACTAAAAGGGGTCTGTCCACTTCATTAAACAATTACTTGCATTTTACAGTAACTGGGCAGAAATATATCACAGCATGTTAACAATGCCCAATACTTAGTGCATGTGCATCACGGATATCTGTCGTGGTAGATTTTAAAGACTATGTTTGGGTACTTTGAAATCATTCTGAAATGTGAGAGAGAGAGAGAGAGAGAGAGAGAGAGAGAGAGAGAGAGAGAGAGAGAGAGAGAGAGAGAGAGAGAGAGAGAGAGAAACGGATTTTGGTACGAGTCTAGGGAGGATAAGGATTCCCCAGCGTTTGGTATAAGTAGTGGCAAAGATCAGTTTTGAATATGTCATTCAGTGACATTTTAACTTTCATAAAATAGATACGTCTTTATGCCATTTATCATCTCAAAACCATTACAGCTATCTCAGCACACTAGTGAAGCGAGGCATCCTTGAATAATGCAGTTCATCTGGCTTTCCATCCAGTGTAAAGTGCATAAGCAAGCATGCTACAGCTCCACGTACTAGCTTAGGCACTTATGATCTGTCAACTAGTGCCACTACAATTGCAGGATGTCTAGGTCCAACTTAAGATACTGCTACTAAAGATATTCCAGGTTCATCCATTAGTGGCACAACAACTGAGGATATTCCAGGCCATATGCTAGTGTGGAGCTCCAATTGATGTTCCAAGCTTACGGCATGTAAGAATTATCTAGCCCAGTCAACCAGTGGCACTAAAGGTGAAGACATTCGAGATCTATGAAATTATGGATCCAACATCGAAGGCATTACAGACAACCAACCAGTACTACGTTTACATACAAATATCCCAGGGCTCTCAGCCAGGCCAACAAACTTGTAGCTCTGTATGTAAGGAGGGCATTCCCACCATATCAACTAATACCACCACCACAAATGCATAGCCTCCTTACGTTGATCTAGTGTAAAAAATAAAAATTAAATTTAAAATGTGTACAATGTAAATTTACTTAGTAATCATTAGTGTTTAGAAATACTGCAGTAGAGTCAATTTAGATGAAAGTGTAGTGTCAAATGTAAGTAATTTTAGTGTTACAGAGTGGTGCGTACGTGTGCATGTTCTTGGGAAAGTCCTCCGCTCGTACCGTGCGCAAAAGCACTAGTTCTCATGAACCTCATCCTCCTCCTGCACTCGACGTCGCTTTCGTGATCCCCCTCCACTGACATTCCCTTCATGCCTTCCATCACCATGTTTAGTTCAAGTGCTCCGTCATTTCTCTGCAATACCGGTGAGTACCCTTTCGATGAATATTTTTTTCTTTCTCTGTACTGCATACACAAACATAGTTTCATCAATGTTCAGTAAAATTCTCATATGGTGTCCATATCCATTCATGTCTATTTGTTCTTGTTATACCCTTAACTTTTCAAAGTTGTAAATAGCTTGGCAGATGTTAAACTTAGATTTTTTTTCTTCTTTTTTTTTCATCCTGAAAATCACATGGCCCCTGATGGTTGTATAAGGCTATTATTGTATAATTTGGATTTTATATTGTACCCAAGTACAATGTCAATAAGTAATTTAACTTTTGAGAGAGAGAGAGAGAGAGAGAGAGAGAGAGAGAGAGAGAGAGAGAGAGAGAGAGAGAGAGAGAGAGAGAGAGAGAGAGAGATACTAAAAGCATATTAAGTAAAACATTCTAGAGGGCGAACTTTTACGTAAAATTTCAAGCAAACCAGTAAGCTGCTGTAATTCACACTTGGAATGAAACATGCAACAAAAAGCTCACACAAAACAACAGCACTAAATACTGTACGTCATCTTGCAGGACAACATGGCCATGAACATCGACAAACAATCATAGTAAAATTTTAAGACAAATTCACTGAAGCAACATAAAGAAATTATATCCTCAATATGTTAAGGAGACAAATAGGCATCATTCCCAAATTTCTACAAAACAGATACTAATGATTACAGTATATATAAAAAAAATTAGATGTAGTTTCAATAGAATATTTCAACTGTAAATTATTATCTAAGAGGGCAAATTTCAGTTATAAATATTTGATATAAAATTACATTTATAATCACAATACTAATCTATTTAAAATACTCAGTGATGAACTTAGTATTCAACAGCAGACACTACTGTAGTACTTGCATTTACTGCAGAAGTTTCCTTTTACTATTATTATAGATGCTTTTATTCATTTTTGGAGATGTGCTCATATAATACTCAAGTAACTCACCTCATTTTTTAGCACTGTAAATGAAATATGCCAACATCACAGCTATTAACACTACATAATGCCACTCACCTTATCTTTTTTATCCTGCCGTGCATAGGGAAAGCAAGGAATGACAGCCGTTACTCTGGCAGCAGAGGCAATCTTGCAGGCATTGATCATAATGAGCATTTCCATTAGGTTATCATTAATTTCCCCACAACCACTCTGCACGATGTAAACATCTTCGCCTCGAACACTTTCTCCAATCTCTACACTGTAAGGAACACCAAGAAGTTAGCTACAGTACATGAAAAGGACCCTGACACTGACTTAACAATATGTACTACTGATAAATTGTAGGCTTTCACAACTAACATATCTCAAATACATATATAGTACTCTATTAAAAATGGTAAAGCTGATTGATTACTCTGTAACCACCCTGTGGTAAGGGTATAAGAATACTACCACTGTAGGTCCTGCATGTCGTAAAAGGGGACTTAAAAGGACAGCTGTTGCCTTGCAGCCATACTTATTTTGTGAAAGGCTAGGCCCACCACCAATAACTGGAAACTGCTGCCTTGCAGTCTTACTTCTAGGAAAAGTCTAGGCCCACCGCCAATAATTGTGGAAAACGCTGTCTTGCAAATGGACTTTTCAGTCAAAGGCGAGGCCCACTACCAATAACTGTGGTTGATGACAGCAAGGGCATGCAGTCATAAAAACCCCTTTGCCAAATAATAAACCATGCCTGATGTTGTAAGGAAAGGCACATCAGGCAACCAAACCCTTAGTGTAGGGATAACCGTGGGAAAGAAGAGATTCATTACTCTGTACATCAATGCAGGGTGTACTATGCAAGTATATAATGTTAATTTGTTTTGACTTTTATTCCAACCTGTATTTACATACAGGTACCGAGTCCTTTGTGCCTTCATTAAATCTCTGTAGACCAATCAAGAATGATTAATTTGAAGACAAGACAAAGTTCAAGTTAATCAAACACTAGGTTTGCTCTTTTCTCATTTTCATGAAGTGCATTATTCCATAATTCTGCCATTTAATAACAATGATTGATTTCAGAAATGTAAAATAATGAACACCTGGAATGGCTACTTTTGATAGTAAATGTCTGATTTTTTTACCAACACTTCATTTCTCTTAACGCTCTCATAGCCAGGGATCCAACATACTACTTCAATATACAGTCAATATTTAATGGAATGAAAACGACTGTACGTATTGTACATCAATTTTCTTGAGAGAAAAATTTCAAAATTCAAAAATTTCAAAAGATCTTATCTGAAAAATTACAATTTTCTACACAGTTCAGCCGACTGTCATGTTTATCGATTCATTAACCTGACTTGCTCTACGCTAATAGAAAGTTGTGGAGTAAAGCTGTTAATGAAAAAGACTATTGGTTAAATAACCTTTGAATAAATTAATCAAATTTTTCACAGAGCCATAAAATCCTCAAGTTTGCTCTCGGTTAAATTTTCTCCAAGGAATGGTCAGAACAGAATACTACATTTACAATTTAGGCCAAAGGTAAAGCACTGGGACCTATGAAGTCATCAGTACTGAAAGGGAAATTGATAGTACAAAAGATTTTAAAGGTTAGTTTTGTTTGTATGGTGCTTTAACATTGCATGGAACCAGTGCTTATTCAGCAACGGGACCAATGGCTTTACGTTACTCCTGAACCATGTCGAGAATGAACTTCTATCACCAGAGATACACATCCCTCACACCATCAATGGAATGCCCAAGTATTGAACTCGCTGCCACCGAGGTGGAAGGCCAAGTCCATACCAATCACTGCACTGAGGCACTTACAAAAAAAAAAAAAAATAAATAATAATAATAATAATAATTAAGGTCTACTGAGGTACACCGGTTTAAGCATTTTTTCCTCTCCAATACTGTGACTTTCACCAGCTAAATTGTAAGGTCCACAAAATGGGAGTAGTACATATGTTTATGGCCCTTACATAAAACTTCTTCCAAAACAACAATGCAAACATTTAGGTATGAAAGGAAAATACTCTGTTGGCTTGTGAAGCATTATTATATCAACTCATACAATGCCTTACTTCAAAGTTATTGTGCACATTTCCTACATACTGTATGCAAACCTTCAGTGGCAGCAGTAACACTTTTAGTTTCAGAATTCTATTACTGTATAATAGAAACCTAAAATGTATCATTGCATTCACACTTCACAAAATGTAAATACGAGACCCACTTGGAAAATCATGTACACACTAGACCTCTAATATTAAAAAATAAAAATGAAACCCATTTCCAGTAATTATGTACAGTACATATAAGGAACACGAGAGAGAGAGAGAGAGAGAGAGAGAGAGAGAGAGAGAGAGAGAGAGAGAGAGAGAGAGAGAGAGAGAGTTAGTTTAATGTCCCATTTTAGAAAACATGTAATATACATACTAAAAAAAAATAAATGGAAGAGAGAGAGAGAGAGAGAGAGAGACGAGAGGAGAGAGAGAGAGAGAGCGAGAGAGAGAGAGGAGAGAGAGAGAGAGGAGAGAGAGAGGAAGAGAAAAGGAAGAGAGTAAGAGTAATGTCCCACTTTAACAGATATTTACCAGACTTATAATAATCAAATTAAAAATTATAAAAAAAAAATACTAATGGTAATTATAAGGTAACACTGTACATTCAACATGAAACAAATTGTATAGCAAAGTACAGACAGCAGTGGACAGAGAAACTATATCCGTCGAGCTAAGGAATAGCCCTGGGGCAGACCAGTCTGCACCACAGGTAGGACAACTATTGCCACCTTACTGTTCATTAGAATTTCCTTTTTCTTAAGCCTAAAATACCTCTACCTACATCAGTTTTCTAAACCAAACACCTACCTTTATTCTGTGCTTTATTGTGTTCATCTTAAAACAAATGAAAATGGGAGAATGATGGAATAAAAATTATGTCCTCTTCTGCCAAAATGGGCAAAATGGACCAATGTCTGGGATTCTGAAGCCAACTACAACTCTCTCAATAAAACCACCTGTCCTAAACGTACTCACCCGTAAGGTGGATAAGAATAATGCAATACTAGCCTACCTAAATAATTTAATCAGGGAACTAGCATACATTGTTCTTTTTATTTTAACTCTAACAAAAGATTTAGAAGACTATGATAAACCATTTTTCCCATTTGGTAAATCCATTTTGTAATAGAGGAAAAAACTCAAAACCACCTTGAACATATGGACAACTAGCTCAATAAAACCCATTTGTATTATAAATATCAATATGAAAATCAGTCACAGAAATTCCTCTCTTCACAGAAGTTTATCAGTAGAGCCCTAACCTGTCCAGGACAAACAGCTTAAAAAACACTAGCACAAAAATGGTTGACCTTGAGACAACTTCCCACATTTTAAATCAGGGTACTACATATATCTTTGGTACATTGTAATAAAACTGAAATCTTAAATATCACATATTGCATCTAACTACACCAAATTATAAGTGTAAATATATGTAAATGACTCGGGAGTACTGTAGAATATAAGTGAAGTACAATAACAAAATTTCATCCTAATCTAGGATTAATCAATTAACAGTTAAAAACACTCTTCTCATACACACCCCTAAGCAATTTGTTCCAATACTATACTCCATCAAAGCAAGCCTACTATATCATAACATTAATTTTTTTAGGGCAATGGGAAGATGGTGAGTGACAAATTTTCTTTGGGAATGACAAATTTTCTTTGGGAATTTGTCCACACCTCATTTGTTTTCAAATTAAACATGACTCCACCACCTTCATGCAGAATAGCACACACACACTACAATCACAACATGGGTCATGTGAGTACATACATCACAATGGTCATTCATAGCATTCTTATTTCAAACCCAAATAGCTGTATAAAAAAAAAAAAAAAAAAAAATCATGATGTTCACAAGTTACTCTTTTTAAAACATAAAAAAAATTTGTTTTAATAATTTTGTAGAGAAGACCCAGTATATCATTAAAGCTCCTCTCTTTTTATACTTCCAGCTCCACATTTAACATCCATCCACTTGAAAATATGAACGTTAATAAAAAAAGCACTGTCAAGTGACTATTCCAACAGTCCCATTAGTGGCCTGATAGCCATGTTTGATCTTTTTTATAGTTACTGGGACACAGTGTTGTGAAAAGATGTGATTTTCATGTTTGTCTCATGAGGTTTGTAAAGTAATTTTCAGTTTCTGGACAATATGAGAGAATTAGCATTTCCTAGCATGGCTGGACAATGCCTTACAGCATAACACATGATTAACCTGTGAAAACTTTCATACTTAAAGGATGTTGCTTTGTTTGTGGTTTTACCATTTTGGATTGTCGAAGGAGTATTTCACAGAAATCTAACTATCTGTCATTGGCCAATTCAATGAAGTTATCATTAATAGTTTTAGAAATAACAGGGACATATATTATTACATAATAATGGGCTCTTAATCTGGTAAGGGCAATTATTAACATTTTTTCCCTATTCACTACTAAGAATATTTTAACCGAATAGTGATGCACCATAAAAACAAAGGCGCTACAGCAAGACTCAAAGGCGAGGGTAAGGAACTCTGCGATATGTGATACATCCTGAATCTTCACCAGTAACCTAACAGGGTGCACTAGAGCTACAGTTATCCAAATTATGTTTTGAAATTTTCACCTTCATGGAAATATATTCTGAATGACTGGATCAATAATTAATCTAATAAGTGACAGTAGCTGTCACACACCTTATGTACTGTTTAAACATACAGTACTTGCCTCATATCCCACTCCTTCAAACCTTGCTGCAGTCTCTTGCTATTTTTTAGAATGCACAATAAATATATAAGCTCAATTTTTCAATGTAGTGTATAGGAAAAATTTAATAATTGTCCTTAGCAAGTTACAAGTCCACATAATAATACTTGCCCCTGTTATAACTTAAAGCTATTGACAACAATGTAGTACTTAATGCTTCCACTAGCCAAGGTGGGATGGGATACTGCATGCTATGCTATGCTACACTAGGCTAGGCTAGGTTAGGTTAGCTAAGGTTATGGTGTAGGCTACCTGTGCTCATAATGTTATAATTTCTTTTCATTTAGAGCACCAGTTCTTGGATTATACACATTGTTGCCTACCACATTAGCTAAAATAAATGGGACATAGACAAAAATAACTTCCACTTTCAATTAAAACTTGAAAACACAACAAGCACCATTGTTCAGATACATTGACTGTCAAGTGTTTTTTTTTTCCAACCAGAAATTTTTTAATTTCCATTTGTTTATATATTCTAAAAACTCCTTTGCCTCATAGAAAATAGCCTATTTTTAAATGAACTCATGACAAAATTGTTCATCTCAATCTACAAAACTACTCTGTGTAAATACATTTTTTGAGTTTGTTGAAATGGGACTGAACTGTTCACCTTTTATTTCACCTATTCTATTTGTTATCTTGTTTTTTCTGAACTATATTCCTTTTTCTGTGTTGGACAGATTTCCCTGTAAGGGCCCTTGATAAGTCTGCTTGGATTCACAGATCAGCTTGGTATAATAAAACTAGGCAATTTATTAAGCTATACCTATCCCTACATTACAGGTTGCAGTAAAGCTTAAATAAACATATACAGACCAAGCCTTCAAAGTGCCAAATAAATTTACTGTATAGATTACATGCCACAAGCTACTGTTATAAGGCTAGTATGTTCCATGCGCATGCTTTCAGTAGCCTGGCATAAATATATCACCTGTCACATATTTACTACCCGTCGAGTTGACATTGCATCTTATCCATAGGCAAACCTAAGGCAGTCTATGAACTTTCCTATCGTACTAACTTAGCCTATCTATATTAGCTTTGCTATTCCTCCATTACAATATACTTTAATCCCTACCTACCTATAGCTTTGCTATTCCTCCATTACAATATACTTTAATCCCTACCTATAACATTTTATTACAAGATTCCTTTGTAGAACCCTTCATAATGGCTTCTAGATATAAAAGCGAGGATGGGTTATAACAAGGACCTAACCTAGAATAAACTGATTTTACTTAACAACTGATGTCATCGAATATAACTAATTTCTACTCAAGATGTGTGTTGAATCACTTCAAGAAGTCTAAATAATCAATGTATTTCTTTTATATACAGCTAAAAAGGGCTCCTGGCAACCAACTGAGAGGACAGACTATAAAGGTAAAAATAAAAAAAAAATAAAAAAAAAAACCTATAACAAGCGGCTTGACAACACAACCCGTATCCCTTAGCCCATGTTGGCTGGGACAGTTGCCTAGTGATGAATTATGGCCGAATTTGTACGTCTATAAATTTGTCATTTTCAGTTCTAACGCACGTCAATAAAAAATTCTAAAGTGAAAGGAGTGTCGGTAATTTAGCTGGGCTTATTTTTAATTTAAGTTCATTTAAACGAAACTCGTAATAAAGGCGAATTAATCGTCGATAAGCAACTTCGCGTCGTGAGCAAAATGTCCTAAAGTACGCATCGACTAAAAGCGAGACCTTCCCGACGAATTAAATTGATCTGGGCTGAACACACGCATTTCCAGCACGTCGAGAACATCAATGGCAAAAAGGGCAATGAATGGGTCCTGCGCCTTCGCATACAAAACGAAGTGACACGTTCCCGTTAAGGGGAGGATAGCTATTCGCAGGGCGAAACGGAAGCTCAATCAAGGAATTTGAATCAATAATATATATACGCCATTTGCACTCCGTTAATTTCCTCAGGAAATATTTCCCTTTCGGAAAAAAATTCCAAAAAAATATGGCCGTGTCAGCCTGCTGAAGAAATATAAAACCTCGTGTCCTCAGCTCACCAGGTCTCGAGATTGGAGAATTTCTTGGTGACCACCTTGCCCAAATCGATGCCCAGCCGGTCCACTACCCTCTGGGCCAAGTCGGGGTGTGACGATCCCGAAAAGATCTTGATGTTGGGCATTCTGGCTCTTGCTGGATCGTCGTCGAGTACGAGGTTGGGTAAGAGGAGTTCGACTGGGGTATTCGCCAGTGAGACCAGCTGCCTGCCACTAGATCCCGCCACTGTTGAGGGCATTCCCTAACTAAAGCAGGTTCTCTAGCAGACCGTCCGCTGCAGGCCTCACGAACAGGTCTCCCACTCAGGTGTATCGCGCATTTCGCTTAGAATTCTTGTGCGATATTGCCACGGCGTACTCCAATTTCTTATATTTCATTTCTCACGTTCCTTGATGATTCGAAACATGTCTAATTTCATTTCTATATCATTCTGCATTACATTCCAACGCACATAGACTTTACTTTTTATTCATTATTCCCTTTTCTCATGGTGAAGGATCGTTGAGGGAAGTCATCGTACCATTGAGTTACAGTGTGAGCATTTGTTGTGGGTTGCTTTTCTTTTTCTTTAATTTCTATTATTGGTTCGAAATCTATTTATTTTTGTTTCAAAGATACCGTGCACTATATTTAGTCTAATAATAACGTTGATTCTTTCTGTTCCTTGTCGCATTTTTGTCTTTGCTGCAATCGTTTAGGAAAGTTGTCGTACTCAAGAGGGACGATTTAAGCACTTCGTGTTGGTTGCGCTGTTTTTTTATTTGATAATCTTAAACGTTTGGTTATTGGTTCTAAATGAATAATAATATAATTTCAAAGTTCCTTTGCAACACATTCAGAATATCGAAGATTTTCATCTATGCATTACTGCCATGTCTCTTGGTTCCATGCGTTGAGGGAAGTTATCGTACCACTGAGTTTACAGTGTAAGCCTTTGTTGTGGGTTGTGATAGGCATGTGTGATAGGGCTCCTGTTACTGTCATTTTTTTGTGCTTTCAACTAAAGCTGGAAGATCATGACAGACGAAACTGCTGCCATTCATGACAGCAAGCATTCTCAATAAAGCGACTGTTATACATGAAATGGCAGGATCCAGAGTGGAGATAATAACAAACCTGGTAAGGAATTAAACATCTGAATTCATTCCCATGCTTGGCAGGAGACTGTTTGAGATTTTGACAAGTTCACTGCTGCCGGTAAGTTATTACCTCCCATATTTTACACCGGCATAAGTACGTCATTTACATTAAACGGGAAAACGTATTTGATAAATTAAGTTCATTAGCATACATTGCAATGACACTTGCAGTGATCATTTATCACAAATAATATGTTCAAGCTCTGTTGGTGTATTGAGTCTTTACAATCTCTTCGACACCTTACCGCTCTAACGAATGGCTTGTCAGGCATTTACCCTGCTTAATCTTGCCAAACAACTTGAACCCTTTACCGGAATTAAATTTGCTACTTATACGCTAATCTACTCGAAATATTTGCTAATGGAACAACAAGCTTATTTCTTACGTAAAGGGTTAGACATATCAGAATTTATTAGTAGTATTAAACCTCATGAGTCATTTCGTAAACAGGCTATATTAACCTGAACATTGTTTAGGTTATTTTCATATTTAACGCATGCCTTAGGACATTTCATTACTCAAGTCTTAATTCTTAACCAACTCAGAAACGGATGGTAGTTACTTTTCAATAAAAAGCTTAGTTTGGATTCCAGTACTGGCCAGTTTGCTTAAACCGGTGGGTAGTAGGAGACGTATACCAACCAAACTGTGTGGTCGGGTGAAAGAGCCCTTAAAAACATTTGAGTATATTGTTCATGAATGTATATCGACAACAACGGGTAATATTTTCAAGTATCCTTCAGATTTGACAGGCCATTTATCCTACCCACATGCAACATTCCTTGGGATCCGGGTTAGTTATTATTATTATTATTATTGATGTTGTTGTTGTTGTATTAGGCATTTGCAAAGAACAAACGTCAATTGAATTATTTTGCAAATTAACATATAATAGACTGCCCATGGCTGGTATTTGAAAAAACAATATATATATATATAATATATATATATATATATATATATATATATAATATATAAGAAGAATTGTAGTCACAATGCCCCCTCTTTGTAGTGGCAAGCGTATCTTGAAAAAAAAAAAATAGCAAAGAATTTGAGAAGTTAAGAGGGCACTGTGGCTGTTACAATTTCGTATGTATCTGGTAATAATGATTAGTAGATTCTACACACACACACTCAAACATGAAGGCATACCAGACAATATCTCTCTCTCTCTCTCTCGTCCAGTTATAGCCCAAATTTTATCAACTTTAACAGGTTTAAGGTAGAAAGAGCGCTTACGCAAGAACCTTGCCGGTGTAAGACTAGCTTAATCCAAGAACAATGACAGAACGACCATTAAGATGCACGACATAGTTCTTTTTGAGTTCAGTCTTCCCCAATATGGAGCTGGCGGCCTCATGGTTTATTTAATTAAACCAGACTTTGCGAAATTAGCAAAGTAAGTGGTTAGGAAACTAGAGAGGAGGTTTATGTTGATAGTTATTATTTCTGTTTTGGTCTAATATATTACATACACACTATATCAGGCCTGTACCGGGGTTGGGTGGGGGTTGTCGAAAGACCCCCAACCCCAAAAAATTCTGGAAGTCCACATTTTCTATGGCTATCCTTTTCATTGAACTGTACTTCATAATTATAGTTTCTTGTCAAGTCAAAGTATGACATAACAACAAATAAAGTAATGTGTATGTTATGTTATTGTAAACATAAGACATGAATCAATCAGTAAAACAGTTCTTGAGTTTCAGTGCAAACTCTTTACATCATAAATAAAATTCTGTTAACCTAAATACCTTGAATAACATCTAATCGGGTAGAAGGGCATAGACCGCATATACCCAATTTTTCTTCATAATATAACTAAAATAACATTTTCAAGTATTTCATCTTGTACATACCTATGTATGCAATGACACAAGAAAGATCCAGTTTTGCGAAAAACGACCCCGCCTCCCCCCCCCCAAATAAAAAAAAAAATGGGTGCGGGAATTTTATCTGTTATAATGGTAATTTGGTAGGGCCAATACAGACGTTTATTCCCCCCCCCCCCCCCCCACCCCCGAAAAAAAACCTTAAATAAACGAAAGTTATGCTTATAAGGGTGACCGATAGCTTTGTACTAAACTGTGGAATTTATATACAAACAAACGGACATGTACCAAACCTGTAGCCACGACCACGGTCTAGATAAAATCTGGACCGTGGCCACGACATAGGCCTAGGTTAGCGACCGGGGCTAACGAATTCTGATAAAATGCCCAATTAACATTCTCATGACTCTCCGTGTGCCTCAAGTCAACAGTTTCGTTAGAGCTTGAAAATTTCCGTCCAGCGTTTTTTTTTTTTCCTTCTTTTTTGCGCCTCTTTACCAAATGATTCTTGTTTATCAAATTTCAAATTATGTTTGGATTATGTAATCGCCTCTACATATTGAATTCGCTTTTCATTTTTTTTTGCTTTCTTATTGTTCTGTAATGCGCATTCTTTTTTTTCTCACTCTCTTTTAGTTCTGACCTCAGATTCCAAGGTACTTTCGTCTCGATCTCTTGAGAATGAGCGTACCTTGCCTTTGAAAACGATAATTACCATCATTATCAAGCTATCTTTCTTTTGCTGGGTGGTTCCTTCCACCGAAAGCTGGCTGGGTTATTTCCATCATCTGCCGATTCACTGACAGGACCAGCGGGTAGACTTGGGGGAACGTCCCTTTCGGCTCCCCCGTGGCTGCGAACATCTTCTGGCCGGTAGATTCAAGGTCTGGCCGATGCGCTCTGGGCCACACGTGGATCCGACTGCAAGCTGTAGCGAGGGCGATTTGATAATTTCGTTGTGAAATCGGTTTCAATAGAGCGTTACCTTTAACTGTTTTTGTTTAGCCACATTTCTCACCAACGTTTACGACCAAAATTGTTTGGTTGTTACGTATTCTAGTCTTACGGAGTTTAAAATGTTCCGCTTCATTTCCAGGCAACACAGATTATTCTGTTAGAAATATCTCCACGCTACGAACGCGAACTTGAAACAATCAGCTGATTTCAGACCAAGTACTGTCATTTCTCTAACTTAGTAGTTTCAATTTATTTACATCAACTGCTACGTTCTTCGTAACTCTTCGTCTATATGAATTATTTATTATATTTAATATATTTTACACATGGTTCTAAAGGGGCCTTCGAAATGGGGTCACCAGGTGATGTAATCTTTTAAATCTGTAAAAAGGGTACCAACCTCAGCGTACCTGGTTAAGGTATCCGCCCATTCCAGGTATAGCCGGGACTCGAGATATCCAAGTCCCAGGTACTGTGGTGAAGACACTACGTCCTCAGATATCTCTGAACCTGAGAAGGTGTATTGAATCTTTGGCTTATTTATGCATCACCTACTCCTATGGGTTTATAGTACTATCCCTTCGGCCATCAAAGTGTTATCCATCCGTTTCTATATTAAATGGTCGATATATTATACTAATAAACGCTATCTTAGTGTGCCCGTCTAAGAAAAAAAAAAGGTACCAAAACACAAGGTCTCTAACATATGCTTTTATTGGACAGATTTTCGGGACTTTCATTGCAAACAAATTATTAATTATAATTAAGAAATGCCGATTTCAAGTATTTTTTGCCACTACAGCACACCGAATTGCTTAATTGTACCGGATGACGTTATCAGCTTGAATATACAGCAACCATTTCCAAGCAGGCTACGAGACTAAATAATACTATAGGTGACGAAATCCACTCGTGTTTCTCTGAGAGAGAGAGAGAGAGAGAGAGAGAGAGAGAGAGAGAGAGAGAGAGAGAGAGAGAGAGAGAGAGAGAGAGAGAGAGAGAGGACGTAATCTTTTTCGCTTCCACTTAAAATAATTACTTTTATATACTTCCACAATCAACATTTAATTTATTTATTTATATATTTTTTGGCCTTATGTTCAAGTACCGCCTTCAACTGTGGGCATCATGACGCATGCGCACATCTCTTTAATGCTCTCGTCGCATTTTAAATCCCTTGTTTTTAAGGTGAATGATGTGCTTCCTTTTTGTGCAAAATTTAAATTGACTGAAACTTTGGTTGAGAGTACTAGATACGTTAAATATAAAAATTACACTTAAGACTTTAGCTATGGCGAAAGATTCTTTATACGCCTAGTGTACGATCCGGTCGGTAGTACTGCAGCTCACTCAGGGAACTACAATATATTTTTGTGACTGCAAGGAGGCGTATCCTTTACGGCATAACAATGATCAACATTGCATCTGCAACACATCGTGTTATGTACATAGCTCCATCCACAAAACCATAATAAAGTCGAGATAGTGAGAGCTACACTATTTAACTTTCTTATTTCCTTTTCGATAAACGTAATTACAAACAAAAAAAGATGTGCGCATACGCAATTGCAAAATATCTACAACTAAGCAACTGTCATCGACGCGCTTTGCAACAATGACAGCAAGTCAGCCAGGAAAGTTGCTTTCAAGTTGCACCGTAGTCTAGGTTACAAATAAAAATGCTAACGCACTTTACATTCAACCCTTAGGGTATCTTAGCTGATTCAACAGCTGAGTTTAGCTTTTCCCTTGCCGGCGATGGGAAGAAAATGTGTCCAGTTAGTTTAATGTCGGTCTGGATTAACTGCTGTGTTATGGCAACAGCTATCGGCTATCGACCTACCAAGCATTAGGTACACCTCGACTGCGTTCAGTGGAGTTTCGCTTTGATGGCGCCCCCCAAAAGGAGAAACGTTTCTTGGAATAAAACGTTATCTCCACGGCGCAAATCGTGTTTTACTAGTTAGTCATTTTGCTAAGGCCATTATGTTATTTAAGGTTTTTACTTCAGAACTGAGAACCAAGGCATGCTGGCTAAGTTCTTTGCATGGCGAAACCACTATGCTTGACTCGGAAAACCTAGGCCGAACATCCTCTCCGCCTCTTAGTCTAAAACATAATTTCTTGCAACCACAATTACACCGACAAATATATAGGAATACATATTTTCCGAGTTTCTTTTCGGGACAGTAGGAAGATCTCCCATTTCTTCTGTTCTGGGAAGAGGTGACGTCACCCTACGACTCTGAGATCACCAATCAGAGGTTTAGCGAACGAACTCACATTTAATTAAGGTTCATAACTTTCACTTTCTTGGTTGCGCCGATGACTGTTGTAGCTGTGAAGATTGGTAGATGGATAACCATCAAACAATCATTACCAAAGCTGGTAACGGTCACTTTCTATTTGTTTAATGTATGCATTCTGTGTGTATTCGTAGAATTACGTCCCGGGCGTAAAGCCCAACGTTTTTTAAAACGAAATTTTTCTTCTTGAACTGGTTCATACCAGACATTTCCACAACAGAGACGCAGAGAATTCTAAACTGCGCGTTTTCTTCTTTTTTTTCCAGAGTAGGTGATTCTAAGAACGCAAGGCGTTCGGGGACGCTCTCTCTCTCTCTCCTGCTGCTGCTACTTGTTATTCTCATATATATATATATATATATATCTATATATATATATATATATATAGATATATATATATATTATTAATTATATTAACTAACTGCCAACATCTGGGTACTAATATTCTTCTAAAAGTTATATTCTTCAATAATCAGATCGTTTAGACCTAATTTCACTGTTAAGCCGTAATTAATGTTCGCATAGGGGGTAATGGTCTTTCGTATGCAATTTCAATCACTATGATATCCAGTTCTTATTCAGATATTATTTGATTTGCTTTTTTTCGGTCTCTTACTGAATGTTAACTCAAGATATCTGTTCCTGAACCAAGAGCTTCAAACCTTATTCCTTTCTGGTGTTATTTCATCATATTGTAGGCTACTTCTTTTTTTTCAGTTTACCTCCGTTTTTTTTTTTTTTTTTTTTTTTTTTTTTTTTTTTTTTTTTTTTAAGACTAGAGCCGATCTATCTCGATACATGATGCAGCTAATCTACATTTTGTGGTGTTATGTTAACTTGAACGGCATCATCTGCGTATTCTAAGTGTCATACTTTTGTATGCTGCAATTTAAACCGTCTTCCTTCCACCTGCAATCCTATTCATTGTAAAATCTACGAGAGAGGCAAGCAGCCAGTGTGAAGTAATATTCCCCGCTGCACCCACTTGACAAGGTTCCGTAAACACCTACTTTGGATGTCCTTCGTTCGTGAACATTTCAGTTAACTTCACACATTAAACAAGATCATACTGGTTTACGAACTCCAACAATGCCAGTCTCATAATTAACGAAAACCACATGTGGAGTATTTTTAAATTCCATAAACTGATGCACATTATAACCTAACGTTCAACAAATTCCAAACCCAGTTTGTTTCACTATAACCATCTTCCCTTCCAATTTATTTCCTAAGTCTACTAGACATAAACATTAAATATTGTAATCACAGCCAACTTAAGTGCTAATAGACCTTTAGTGTTTTTTCTAACTTAGCCTAGTCACCCACTTAAGTTCTCTTGCAATGTTTTCCAGTTCCCAGTCATTGAGATTTGTTTCCTCAATTTTACTGTGTGTGTGTGTGTGTGTGTGGTGTGTGTGTGTGTGTGTGTGTGTGTGTGTGTGTGTGTGTGTGTGTGTTGTTTTACTTCAAAAAGGGGAAAATCTCTGGTGGTTGTTGTTGCAATTTTTTTTAATTATCGGAGCGGGGATACCCAAACCTTTAAAAAAAAAAAAAAAAAAAAAACTTGGTGTCAACGAAATCCAAGGAATTCATGGGAAGTACGCTTGGTCGAATGTTTAAGTCTGAGTGTACTTACATGAGAGAGAGAGAGAGAGAGAGAGAGAGAGAGAGAGAGAGAGAGAGAGAGAGAGAGAGAGACCTGTGTTATAATGCTGTTGAGAGAAGAGAGCGAGAGACGAGGAGAGAGAGAGACGGCAGAGAGAGAAGGAGACAGAGAAGAGAGACGAGGAGAGACATGTGTACTACTTGCTGAGAGAGAGAGCGAGAGAGAGAGAGAGAGAGAGAGAGAGAGAGAGAGAGAGAGAGAGATTCATTCATTGTCTATGACGAATTACATAAGCATGTTGTCAGGCGGGAAACCACGCTGCCATGACCGGCGATGGAAATAGCATCAACTTTTGATAAAGGAGATATGATTGCATATACCTCGTTAGTGACAGATCTGACTTCCGTAGAATAAAAAAATGAGTGTCATCGTATGGTTATCGGTTATTCATCTTGCCCCAGATATAAGTTATTAGACCACATACACACTCAATATGAGAGAGAGAGAGAGAGAGAGAGAGAGAGAGAGATTGTCAACCTCTACATGAAGTCGAGTCTGTGTTGTGCACAGACACGGCCCTCGAGAAGCCCTTAGAAGTTTGGCGAGAAACTGATGAAACAAATTGGTGTCAATTGTGGCTTTTGAAGTCCGCTGGCAACTTGGCCCGTGTTTCACTATAACATCTATATATCACCTATAGTGTCAGTGACACAGAAGCAGGTGCATAAAGCACACCGAAATAACAAACCCTGGAGCTAAAGCTGCTAAAATGATATTCAACAATTTGAATTCTACAGATCGTACGTCTGGCCGAAATGCTCAATAGGGACAGAACTGACAGTGTATTTGATATTCAGATATACGCATTGGCGCAGTTGCCTCTTCGCCTACTATCTCAAACTCCTGTTAAGTTAAATTGGATGAAACATGAGATGAAAGCATTTGGGATATAAACGTAAAATCACAAACAATGCCCCTGAAGTTGGGAAAATATCGGAAAACCGCCAGCGTCAGGGAAGAATGGTTAGTAAAGCAAACAAACGCGTTTTCACCATAACCTTGAACTTCCTGAGGCATACATATGTGGTCAGGGGATGACCCCAGCGATGTTCGTGAGAGTATGGAATAATTTTAGCTAGATAGTGGTATTGTCTGATAGCTTAACATGACCAAAAAGTCAGATAGTACGTGACAAGGTGACATCACATTAGCTTCAGTTACCCTGACAGGAGGAGATATGCGTCTAGGGATACGATTAGGGTGGCCAGACGTCCTGCTTTAAGCAGGACAGTCCTGTTTTTGAGCATTCTGTCCTCTGTCCTGCTTTGCCTTAAGAAGGACAATAATAATGTCCTGCTTTTGTCAGTCTAAAAAATCAGAGTTGTCATTCTGCTGAATGTTGAAGTGAGATTTGGTTGACTATTTCTCGCTTTATTGAATACACTAAAGAAATGCCAAAAAGAAAGACTACATTTAACCATGAAGGACCACGGAATTTGGATTTATTTCTAAAAGCAGAAAAGGTGATTAATATGCACTTTGCACAGTATACCAATGTGATATGGATATCGGTTGCACGGGAAAAATTGCAATTGAACGACAAGCTGCCTCAGATAAACATAAAACTAACACTCGTAGTGCTAGCACATCATCAGTGTTATCATATTTCTGCCCATCTCGATCATCTCAAGATGATAAAATAATGGCTGCAGAATTGTGTAGTGTATCCTGTGAAGCATCATCTATCATACAGAAGTGTTGATTGTGGAGTAAAAGTTGACAAAGAAATTTATAGTGACTCATTGATAGTGAAGGGAGTAACGTGTGGGAAAACTAAAACAAAAGCTTTGTGTGAAAATATTCTAGCACCGTATTCTGTAGAAACATATTAGGAGTACATCAAAGAACATGGATTGCCCTTTTCAATAGCAACTGATGCTTCAAACAAAGGTGCAACAAAGTGTTTCCCAATACTTTTGAGATACTTTCATTTTGAGAAGGGAGTGCAACATGTCTTTCTTGACTTTTACAGTGATAACAATGAATCATCCGAGGCCATAACAAATCAGCTGTTATCTAAACTAGAGACTTCAGGTTTGGATCTGAATTGCTTTCTATGAAAGAGCTATAAAGTACTTAAGTGAAAGGTATGACTTCTCTGAAGACAACTTTCATAACAAAGTGTCAAAATTAAGTCTAACAAGAATTCTGTGACGCAGTCAAGGCTTGTAGCATTCAAGAAATAGACATGGATGAATTATATGAAGAGTATGGGATTGTGGAGGCAATTATCAATACTCCTGAGATGAAAGATAGCCACAGCGAGGAACGTTATATCAAGCTGTTCAGTAGAAGTGAGGTCCCTTTAACAAATCTGAAGAAGGCGAGTGCTTATATTTTCTCAGTGATGACTCCAGCTTGGACAAATGAGAGAAATCGTCGGCAAGTGGACTCGGTCAAAGCAGAGCTCCAAATTTGTAACAACTTTACAGAAGAATGCCCTGCTATGTACAATAACTTTTTGGCAAATAGAAACCTCTTAAATATGGCAAGGAGAGGGGCAAACTACAAACGTTAGATTGATAATTCAGTAACTCCTTTATTTAGTTTCTAAAATAATGTTAATTTTTTCACCAATTTTTACTTTTATTATTATTATTATGTACTAAATTGTCCCATCATTAATAAAATTGAGCATTAATTAATTTCAGTTCTTTATTCTTATACTATTTGACAAATTAACGCTCATTTATACACACGCGCGCGCACACACACACACACACACACATATATATATAATATATATATATATATATATATATATATATATATATATATACATCATTTTATATTTCAACCCCTCAATATCACATGTTCAATTTAGGTAAAAAATTGGTGTTGGCAAAAAAAAAAAATTATTGTCCTCCTTTTTGGGAATTTTGAAGTGGCCACCCTAGATACGATAAGAGTTGAAAGATATGATAATGTGGATGATTTTAATTACAAGAAATGTACGGATGAATCTTGTGTGTAAGAATACTTAGTGACAATATATCATGCTACGATTAAACCAAAATGACTACGATCTGGCTATCATTAGCTATGTATCTAAGTTCTCGCTGACTTGATAATCCTGTCAGGCTGAATACCAATACTATTAATTTGAATCCCTCTCTTTTCAGAGTTCCCGAATATACTATATGCTAATCGCTCCCAAAGGCTTCCTAGACGAAAGAGGCCGTCCCGGGACACGGTTAACTTAGCTAATTATCAGTCTCTGAGGGGCCAATACGATTTGTTTTTCTTTTTTTACCATTGGCTACATCAAGTAGTCGTCATATCTCAATTCTTTCGATCATTCTAAGTCTCCAGTCTTCGCAATTAAAATTTGCGTCATGTTTACCTACCATTTTGACAAGGTATACGAAAAATTTGTCAGTTTTTGGTCCTTATTCTTGATCTACATAACATGTCAACTTAGGTCAACGGTTTGTATTGATCAATGAGTGGGAAAAGCGGCTTTTAGAGATACCAAGTTATCAATTAAACCTACATGTTGGCAGTTATTTTGGTTCCAGTACACATATAATTAGTCATTTAGAACCATATCAAGAATTACCTTCCGTGATGAAATTATGAGGAAATATGAACACTCCTTACCCCATAAGAACTGCGTTGCAGTAGTCGCACCCGAACTACGTCACTACGTCACCCTTCTCCAATTAACCGTCTTCAGAATCTTGTAAATGGTAACAAAACTTTCCCATACTTCGGCCAGTAATTTGCTTATTTTTATCCTGCAGTTTATTGTGGATTGTACAAGGTTATCAGGTCTCTCAAAATTCCAACTGTTAATCAAATGTATATGTCTATGGGTAATGTTCACTCACCAGAGGCCAACCAACAACTAATTGGTTCAAATGCGTTGTTTATCATTCATTCACAGCCGAACAGTAAGCAATTCGACGGTCAAAGAACCACGAATCAAACGTGTTTGGTACCATACCTCTTTTTTTATATAACACCCTTAATTTGCAGCAAGCTATTGCCTGATGTTATTAATCACTCGTACTAAAGAATCGGTAGTGACGGCGGGCTCGTAAACATAATTCACGAGTTTAAACATACTAATATATTATTTAAGCAAGTCATGAATAAATTTCATAACTATTGAAGCCCCCAGACCATGAAATCACGGCCGAAATATTCGCCTTTAACTCGAAAACATCTAATTGGCAACACTTCTGTTGGGGTGAATAGGTGAACATTGGTCCTCTCTGAGTGAAACCTCTAATAAGCGTCTAGTAGTACTTGATGGTTCTCGGAATATTTCGCGGTCAACATCTTGTTGCGCTTTCCCAGAAAGGGCGCGAGGACGTAGTAGTATCATGGAATTAAACTTGATGATTATAAGTACGAGAATGATAGTTTCGTCGGAATTCTAAAACCGCTCCCAGAAAAACTTCATGAATGGAAATTCCACTGCAACTTATTGATGCAGATTAACTTTCTATTTGTACTCACGTTAAGAGTATTTTGGTATAGTTTCACGTATTAGGAAATTATGTTTTTTTTAGTTGCTAAGTATGGTATATAATTTTAATTTGATTTAATTTGCAAATTAATCCAGATTTCAATCCAACCAACTTCCCATGACTAATTCCAGTCAGCTTCGCATGACTAATTAATTTAATTGTAGATATTAGTTATTTATTATTTATCATACCGAAGTTTGCTTATCAAGATAACGACCCTATGTCCCGTTCAATGTGACTATGAGCTTAAATATAATAATAATAATAAATAATAACTTTACCTAAAAACAACGCTACTGAATCCTCTAAAACATAATCATAAATGTCTAAAAGCTTATTACACACAATATATAGATATATATATTAATATTATATATGTATCTATATTATATCTAGATATAATTATATCCTATATCTATTTATATATGTAATGTACTAATATGCATATATATGTGTATATATATATATTATATATATGTATATATCTTATATATATATATATATATATATCTTATATATATATATACCTACCGTATTCTAATCTCTCTCAACTAGTTTAAATTCTTCAGTTATTATCGCCCTTATACAAGGATGTCAAAAGAGCGAAATCAGTATGCCGTGGCAAAAACGTCTTTGCAACTTCCCCCTAAAGCTTAAAGGGATGTTGACGTCTACAGTTCTTTAAACTGCACAAAGTAAGTGCATCTAGGCAATTGCGTCTGCTAGCTCCCGTCTCGAAAGATGTCTGTCACATTACTGTTTTTTTTTTTCTCTCTCTCTCTCTCTCTTTCTTTGCGAGAATGACATACGTTTTTGCGCTTGCTGAATTAATAACTATTCGATTTTATGAAGGTGTAACACTAAACACCGTTTGGTAAATATTAAGTAGACGGCCGCGCGAAGATATCGTTTATATTATTATTATAATTTGTCGACCACGCGTTACAGAAATGTGTGTATATGATGCTTTGATCCCCGAGGGGCTAGTACTAAACACGGTGTCCCATGGAGCTGGTTTTTTCCAGTCTGTCCATCCACCTTTGGTGTTTGCGCATGGCAACACTGCGTTCCGGGCTTTATATAATATCCTATTTCGAATATTAACGGTGTAATTCGCATACAGTAAATTATTAAAACACTTTTCAGTTGCAAATGTACTCCCAGATATCCTTTTATTTACCTAAAATTTAGACAGGGTAACTATTTAAAGCCTGGGACGCAGTGTTACCAAGTGCTACCACCACAGGCAGATGGACAGATGGAAAAAAACAGAGTATAGTACCTCGGGGTAGGTGACGCGTAGATAACCAACCAAAATAGCACCAAAAATACTTACTGTCCTTTGGTGCCTGTTTATTGAGACAAATCAGATAAATGGACAGTTTGAAATAAAAGCCGTTATATTAATAAATCCGTCGATTGACGAAAAATCTCGAGGACTTTTCCCAATAAGTGAACAATAAAAAAAAAGTCAGATTGAAAATATTGGGAAAGACAAGCTTGATAACGGGTCAACCACCGATGTATACTTTTCATGTATGAAAAGGAATCACGAAGCAAGAGCCCGTGCTGGGATAAAGTTCTGCCGAACACCAGCAACAATTTTGACTGTAATATTTCCTTCTAGATACAGTTAAAATTGCGAAGAGAGAGAGAGAGAGAGAACTTTGTTGATAGGCAAAGTACAGAGACGATACGTTTGCAAAACCTATTGCTTGGACGAGAGAGAGAGAGAGAGAGAATGTTAGTCAGCAGCTTGACTGCAGATATTGCTGCATGCGGCATTGTATCATTCGAAGTTGCATGTCATGGGAAAATTAGCATCAATGCAGTTTATCATTAGAGGTAATAACCAATCTGCATGGCAGTATATAAGTGGAATGCAATATTGCAATTCGTATCAAAAAGGAAAATGACCCTGTAAGGGAAATATCTGTAGAAAATTTAATCATATAAAATCCTTGGTAAAATTAGATGACTAATAAGTGATAATTTAAAATTGATATGCCTTAGAAAAATGACAAAGTAAGGCGAATTGCTAATCTATAGTATGACGCATTCGGATTATGGAAAGATGCAATGGTTTACCAATGTATGTGAGGAAATAGATACTGTGGAAATAAGAAAGAATAGATCCATAATAATGGTAAAAAAAAAGCATGAAGATATCATACAGAATTAAGTATGTCAAAATGTATAGCAACCACTAGCGAGTTCCACTGTAAAAGTCTCGTGCAAATCTCTACGGAAATTGCACATACAATATCAACGGTCCTATAGAGTATAGACTAAGGTTCTCTACAGAGGTAATCTTCAAAAATGATGAAATTAAATATTAATGTTGAAAGGGAACTAAAATCAAAATTTAGTGATTATGAAATCTAGAGAAACGTTAATTGTCTACTTAAAGATTGCTGGTTTGAGGAAAAATTCTAAATTAATGAAGCTGAAGTAGCTTGAAATTTGTTTTGATCTTCAATTATATATATATATATATATATATATATATATATATATATATATATATATATATATATATATATATATATATATATATATATGTATATATATATATATATATATATATATATATTATTCTTATAATGTAAGTTTTGTAATGCAATTATAATTTTGGTAATATGATTAATTCACCTCAGAACCTGCGTATCATGTTATGAAATGTATGTTTTTGTGTTCAGATTCCCACATTTAAAGGTAACACATGTTAAGTAGTGTAACATTTCCTTTTTAAACATACATAAGGCAGAGAGAGGAAAAAGTAACGTAAGACAGAGAGAAAGAGTAAGGTTGTTATTCACATCTCAAGAGGGCCTGGGCCAGCTGATTTCTTCATCTGCGCAAACATGTAGGGACCTCCCAGGTAGCATCGAATCCTTCGAGAACCTTCCCTACAATAGTGTTATTCATGTTTAACATAGAGAGATGACGTAATATGTTTTTGTCTTGAACTAGATGTTAATCGCCCATATGCCATACGCTTATGGGGATAGAGAACGATTCATTCAATTCCGAGACCTAGCCGCTGGCGTGAGGGATAGTATCTCTCTCTCTCTCTCTCTCTCTCTCTCTCTCTCTCTCTCTCTCTCTCTCTCTTGCGTGAACTGTTTCATTTCCGTAATGTAATTCACGCTTATATATAAGGTGGTCACTCATTTTTGTATAATTATTAGTAATATATGTGTTGTTTGTGGAATCTGAACATAGTGTTATTTTTATTAGTTTTGTGAAGGCGCCCACGAAAGTGTAGACATATGTAACAGGCCTTTTGTTTGAGTGAGAAGTTGCAGCTGAGTATACAGGTATTTTCAAATGTTTTGAAGTGCACTTCGAGGTTTTATTTTACGTGTGGATAAAATTATAATTTTTATGCAAATTTTCTTTTGCTTTGTTCTTTTGACATGTCCATTTCATATGCTTAATGTTTGTACTGTCAATGCTTTAATTGTTTTCATATTATGCATTATGTTTTTGCATTGTCTTTATTTTGTTTAATTAGTTTGAATTATTTTGATTGTGTAAATTTTGAATCTTACACTTGTGAATTAATTTGTATTTAATTAAATTCCATTTCAAATTTTATTATTGCTTTGTAATTCAATTTAATTAATTTTCTTGATAAACTTTGATTTAATTTTGCTTAATTAATTCAAGAATTAATTAAACTTTTGTTTTCAAGTAATAAAACATTCCCTGAGACTGTGAATTTCACTTATAAATTTTGAATTTAGAAATAAATTTTTGTATTTGAAATTTATATGAGTATTTAATTACAACACCAGTATTATATTTTATTTTCATTTAGGTAGAAATATAGAGTGATAATTGTGCCGTTTCCCACAAATAAATCAGAATCAGGGAAATACTTAAATTTGAAATTGTAGGAGTGATGCCCTTTAATTAAGATTACCTCACATCTATTTTAATGAACTTAGACTGATTGTTTTCTTGACTGTTCAGTTCTATAAGGGATCACTATTACCTTTAGAGTATTCAGTCGTTTAGTATATGTGATGAAGGGTCAGGTGTCTGGCTGTAGTGAGGTAAGTAATAACCAGGTACTTGAACAAACTGTGCCCTAAGTAAAAAGGGTGTCCCAGACCCAGGAATAAAAGGGTTCCTTGTGCTAACAAGTACAAATGGTAAGTGAAGTACCCAGATACTTGGCAATTTGGGTTAACAAATATTAATGGTGTTCAGACACAGATATTTGGCTACTTCGTGCACCAAGTATTAATGGTGCCCGGACCCAGATACTCTAGGCCACTTCGTCACAATATATATATATATACTTTAATCTATATATATCTATATATATATACCATATAGATATATATCAATATATATACAGCATTGTGGTTTTCCTCGCCATTTTATTATTATTATTATTGTTATGATTTCAAACTGAGAGAAAGAAAATGTAGAAGATTGCAAGGAAAATGAACTACATCAATATTATGCAAATATAGCTTAAAAAGTTCGATTTGGAATTTCATATTTCGTCAACAATATTCCGATTATTTCGCTCTGAATTATTCCAGACTGTCCCTTTGTCAATAGGTTTAACACACCTTAACTTTATATAATAAGGAAACTTTGAGAAGACTAAATAAAACAAAAATAATGCTCATTAAATTTATTCACATTTTTTTCTTTATCAATCTCATTATCATTCATAATCGTGAATTTTACCAAATTAAGGGTGTCAGTTTAATAATTTTACAGTGTACTTTGCGGATAGCAGGCCGTGGATAGTAGGGATATAGTCCATCGAAGTAGTAGTCATTACGGATAGTCTTCGTCAGCAAATAATCCAGAAAAGGGCTTTTGAATAGTCATTTCGGAAACCGGAAGTTAACTATGACCTCCAGAATGAAGAATACGACGCTGGTGGCTGCTCCTGTAATGAGAAAATAATAGGTTATAAGAGTTCTTATATCGTTGAGGACAACGGCATCCTGATAATGTGTTTTGATATATGATGACACCTGGATATTTAGGTAGATGTTATCTTTCCAGACACCATTTAAGCGAAAGTGCTTATACTGTATATGTACTATATATTCCCTAGGATGGGAATATATTATTTATTATGTAAATAATACAAGGAACGGAGTATAGGCATCGAAGCCCTGTTCCTTCCCATCCTGTGACCCCACCCATGCCCCCTTCATACACCTCTCCCCCTCACCCCCACCACCACCACCACAGATTGCCCCCACTCAGCCTAGCGAGGAAGATCGACTAATACTAAAACATCCAAAAAGTTTTGCCATCGTTACAGAGAGAGAGATTTTTTTTTTTTTACATAGTTTAAACGAAGCAGTTTATTTTCTTTGTTGTTTTTATATTTACCTATACCAAAGAGAGAGAAGATGCCGAGGAAATCTCCTATAGCCAGAGGCCTTAGAGTCGTGCTCAGTTCGGTGTCGTAGGGCTGGAGGCAGTGCGAGATGTTGATGTACATCGGTGAAAGGATTTTTTCCATGACGCCCAGCTCCGTCATGCTGTCGATCCTGTGAATGAAGAAGAAAATGACTCGCAGTAGCACGAGTCTGGAATTGGAGAAACAAATCCACAGGTATGTATGGGTACTACATATATTTCAAAATGAATCTGCACTACAGAGAGCTTTCGGGAATCTGTTTCTTTTCAGGAATCTGTTCAATCAGATTGAAGAGTAGAACCGAACAGAAACAGATTCCCGAAAGCTCTCTGTTACAGATTTATTTTCAAATACGTATATGTACCCATACATAACTGTATATGTTTCTCCAATCCTGTAGCTACAGTTTTTCATCTTGTTCAGGAGCAATGAGTATAAAAGCTGGCCTTTGAACGATATAATTACCCAAAATCATCATTATCTGAATAATTTGTCTTGGCGTTTAGGGTTTTATATTTAAGCATTAATTGTGAAAATGAAAAAAAATAGCACTCTTTATCCCCTTCACATTGTCTCAACTAATGGGTTTAATATCCATTAGCGCGGTGTGGTGTCCATACCTGAATCCGGGAAATTAAAAGCTATATCGTTTAAACGATTCGGGCAGCCAGACTAGGCTTTGGAAAAGCATTCTGATATTTTAAAGACTTTTTCGCGTGTTTTCTTATTCATCATCGAAACATAATAATGTACGTCAATTATTCAAATGCTTAATTTACAGTCAAGAAGTCGCTAATTCGCTGAAGGGTATATAGCTTTTAATTACATGGATTCAGCTATGGACACCAGACCGCGCAAATGGGTATTAAATCCATTAAAGAATGCTCATTTTTCATTTTCAGAATTAAGGCTTAAATATAAAACACTAAACCCAAGACAAATTATTCAGATTATTATGATTTTGAATAATTATATCGTTCAAAGTCAAGTTTTTATCAAAAAAAAAGGGCAAAACATCAAGGCCGAAGACATTTTAGCCATTACTCCTTATTTAAGAATTACCAGATAATATTTATATATATTGCTATGTTTATATAACGACTGCATTGTTCAAGTACTTATATCTTCTCAGTTCATGACATGGTAAAGTAAGACAGAGGAAAACTGAATAAAGGTGAAAAGTAAAGAGGAACTGAAAGATCTCACAGTCTGTTGAACTTGGGCAGCAAAGGTGACCCTTTGGTGAATCCCATGCTGTACATAACTGTCATGAAGCCTTTCCGGGCCACCGAAAATCCGCAGCTCCCAGTCTAGACAGAAAGAGAACAGTAACTGTTATGTAATCGCTCACTTCTTCATTCTACCCTCTCTTTTCAGTTATTTCATAACGCAACTGCGATGTTTTCCTCCCTTTAAACCTTTCAAACATTCTTGACTCAAGTTCCCTTACAGAGCTGAATGCGTTCGTAGTTCCCAGCACTAGGCTTATGGGCTAAATTCTATGAATACACACACACCCACACACACACACACACACACACACACACACACACACACATATATATATATATATATATATATATATATATATATATATATATATATATATATAATCCTTCTTCACATTCGTAGCAATGACTGAAGGTTCGTAAACAACGTTGTAAGAGGTTGTAATCAGTGTTGTGCTGCGATTTTTGTTATATGGGAACTGAATGAAAGAAAGGTTGTTAGTACTTGCGTCTTCATAAATGCAACACGGTCTAATATTTATTGATTAAGTGCAGTGTATAGATAAAGATTATTGATAAAGTTCAGTGCATTATTATAGATTACTATTAGTAAATTGTTGTAAATATTCTCTTACCGTGGAAAAGGTTCTTGCGACATAATTCAATGAAGATGTTCGCGTGAACATGCCTGAAACAGAAAAAAAGAAATGTAACTGATAAGTGTAAAATTTTAAATAATGTGTTTTTCACAAATAAAAAGATTTCATGCTATAGTTATGTCTTCTGTAGCCTCTGCTTCAAAGTCACATGCTGCATTTAAGTTTTCTGTAGCTTCTGCTTCGAAGTCACATGCTACAGTTGAGTCTTCTGTAGCCTCTACTTCAAAGTCTTATACTACAGTTAAGTCTTCTGTAGCCTCTGCTTCAAAGTCACATGCTACAGTTATGTCTTTTGTACCCAGTTAAGTCTTCAGTAGCCTCTGCTTCAGAGTCATATGGTACAGTTAGGGTCTTCTTGTAGGCCTCTGCTTAGAGTAATTTATTGGTATAGTTTAAGGTTCTTCTGACCTCTGCTTCAGAGTCATATGGTACTTAGTAAGTCTTCTGTAGGCCTCTGCTTCTTGAGTCATAATGGTACAGTTTAAGTCTTCTGTAGCCTCTGCTTCAGAGTCATATGGTACAGTTAAGTCTTCTGTAGCCTCTGCTTCAGAGTCATATGGTACAGTTAAGTCTTCTGTAGCCTCTGCTTCAGAGTCATATGGTACAGTTAAGTCTTCTGTAGCCTTTCTGCTTCCAGAGTCATTATTGGTACAGTTAAGTCTCTGTAAGTCTCTGCTTACAGAGTCATATGGCTACAGTTAAAGTTTCTGTAAGCTCTTGCTCAGAGTCATATGGCTCTAGTTAAGTCTTCTGTAGCCTCTGCTTCAGAGTCATATGGTACAGTTAAGTCATCTGTAGCCTCTGCTTCTAAGTCACATGCTATAGTTATGTCTTTTGTACCAAGTTAAGTCTTCTGTAGACTCTGCTTCAGAGTCATATGGTACAGTTAAGTCATTCTGTAGCCTCCTGCTTCTAAGTCAACATGATATTAGGTTATGTCTTTTGGTACCAAGGTTGAAGTCGTTCTGTAGGCCTCTGCTTCAGAGTCATATGGTACAGTTAAGTCCTCTGTAGCCTCTGCTTCTAAGTCACATGTTACAGTTATGTCTTTTGTACCCAGTTAAGTCTTCTGTATACTCTGCTTCATAGTCATATGGTACAGTTAAGGCATCGTTAGCCTCTGCTTCTAAGTACATGCTACAGTTTATGTTTTGTACCCAGTACGCTTCTGTATACTATGGTGCTCATAGTCATATGGTACAGTTAAGTCATCTGTAGCCTCTGCTTCTACGTCACATGCTATAGTTATGTCTTTTGTACCAAGTTAAGTCTTCTGTAGCCTCTGCTTCAGAGTCATATGGTACAGTTAAGTCATCTGTAGCCTCTGCTTCTAAGTCACATGCTATAGTTATAGTCTTGTGTAACAAGTAAGTTTCAGTAGCCTCTGCTTCAGAGTCATATGGTACAGTTAAGTCATCTGTAGCCTCTGCTTCTAAGTCACATGCTACAGTTATGTCTTTTGTACAGTTAAGCGTCTGTATGCCGTCTGCTTCATAAGTCTTATGTCACAGTTTAATCATCTGTAGGCTCTTGCTTCTAGTCACAGCTTATAGTTTGTCTTTTGTACAAGTTTAAGTCTTCAGTAGCCTCTGCTCAGAGTCATATGTACAGTTTAAGTCTCTGTTAGCCCTCTGCTTCTAAGTCCAACTGCCTACAGTTCCTGTCTTTTTTGTACCCAGTTAAGTCTTCAGTAGGCCAATCTGCTTCAGAGTCATATGGTACAGTTAAGTCTTTTATCTGTTAGCCTTGTTCTTAAGTCACTTGCCTCTGTTCATGCTTTTGGTACCCGGTTAAGTCTTCTGTACCTCGCTTCATAGTCATATGGTACAGTTTAAAGTATCTGTAGCCCTGCTTCTAAGTCACATGCTTATAGTTTGTCTTTTGTTACCCAAGTTAAGTTTCGTATTCCCTCGCTTCATAGTCAATGGTACCGTTTAAGTCATCTGTAGCCTCTGCTTCTAAGTCACATGCTATAGTTATGTCTTTTGTACCAAGTTAAGTCTTCTGTATCCTCTGCTTCAGAGTCATATGGTACAGTTAAGTCATCTGTAGCCTCTGCTTTAAGTCCATGCCTATTAGTTATGGCTTTGTACCCAGTTAAGCTTCAGTAGCCTTGCTTCAGAGTCATATGGACAGTTAAGTTCTGTAGCCTCTGCTTCAAGAGTTCATTATGGTACCCAGTTAAGTCTTCTGTGCCTCGCTTCAGGGGGGAGTCATATGGGTAAACAAGTTAATCTTTTTGTAGCCTCTGCTTCAAGAAGTCATTCTGGTAACCAGTTAAGTTCTTCTGAGGCCTCTGCTTCAGAGTCATAAGGTACAGTTAAGTCTTCGGCCTGCTTCAGAGTCATATGGTACAGTTAAGTCTTCTGTAGCCTCTGCTTCAGAGTCATATAGTACAGTTAAGTCTTCTGTAGCCTCTGCTTCAGAGTCATATGGTACAGTTAAGTCATCTGTAGCCTCTGCTTCAGAGTCATAAGGTACAGTTAAGTCTTCTGTAGCCTCTGCTTCAGAGTCATATGGTACAGTTAAGTCATCTGTAGCCTCTGCTTCTAAGTCACATGCTATAGTTATGTCTTTTGTACCCAGTTGTCTTCAGTAGCCCCTGCTTCAGAGTCATATGATACAGTTAAGTTTTCTGTAGCCTCTGCTTCAAAGTCATATGCTACAGTTATGTCTTTTGTACCCAGTTAAGTCTTCTGTAGCCTCTGCTTCAGAGTCATATGGTACAGTTAAGTCTTTTGTAGCCTTGGCTTCAAAGTCATATGCTACAGTTATGTCTTTCGTACCCAGTTAAGTGTTCTGTAGCCTCTGCTTCAGAGTCATATGGTACTGTTAAGTCTTCTGTAGCCTTGGCTTCAAAGTCATATGGTACAGTTAAGTCTTCTGTAGCATTTGTTTCAGAGTCCTATGGTACATCTAAGTCTTCTGTAGTCTCTGCTTCAGAGTCATTTGGTACAGTTAAGTGTTCTGTAGCCTCTTCTCCTAAGTCACATGCTACAGTAATGTCTGTACCCAGGTAGTCTTTTCTTAGTAGCCTCTTTCGCTTCAAAGCAAATCAATGTACAGTTAAGTCTTCTGTAGCCTCTGCTTCAAAGAGTAATATGGTACAGGTTAGGCATGCTACAGTTAAAAGTCTTTCTTTTGTAGCCTCGCTTCAAGAGTCATATGGTACAGTTAAGTCTTTTGTAGCCTCTGCTTCAAAGTCATATGCTACAGTTATGTCTTTTGTACCCAGTTAAGTCTTCAGTAGTCTCTGCTTCAGAGTCATATGGTACAGTTAAGTCTTCTGTAGCCTCTGCTTCAAAGTCATTTGGTACAGTTAAGTCTTCTGTAGTCTTTGCTTCAGAGTCTTATGGTACAGTTAAGTCTTCAGTAGCTTCTGCTTCAGTCATATGGTACAGTTAAGTCTTCTGTAGCCTCTGCTTCAAAGTCATATGCTACAGTTAAGTCTTCTGTAGCCAGTTAAGTCTTCTGTAGTCTCTACTTGAAAGTCATATGCTATAGGTAAGTCTTCTGTAGCCTCTGCTTTCATCTGGGATCTGGGATTAACATGCTCTTAGGATTCGAAAGTACGAACCGGCAATTCCTTTCCTCAGGTTCTCGTCAAGTTCGTTGGGGTGGGACATGATGTGGGATTTGTACTGCCAAGCCTTGCCCCTGGCGGATGTCGGGTCCTCGTTGTAGGAAGCCTGAAAAGGATGCGTTGTTGATATTGATGCAAAAATGAGAATTCCTGGAAAGCTTTATCCATTCCTGTGCATTTTCATTTATTGTATAGTTAAAAGATTCTTGGAAGAGTAAATGTGGGGATATAATATGCATGATATATTATATTACACACACACACACACACACACACACACACACACACACACACACACATATATATATATATATATATATATATATACTTATTTAAAATGATAATTGTCTTTCTCGATTACATGTCAAATTTATCTCTCCTTCAACTGTTCAAGGTAAATACAAAGAGATGAAACTCGATTTTAATAAAACTACAGAAAATTCTCACCAATTCATAATTTACCTGTGTTTTCACTTGTCTGTAAGATACTGGTCATTGACTGTAGTATTGGTGTATTTTTGGTAAATATCCCATCCAAATATACATAAATAATATCAACATTGAGAGAAATCTAATAGAATTATTCTAATTCATTTCCACATCTCTCTTTTCTCGCAGTGGTTGGGTTAGGAGGTGAGGTTGCAAGCCCTGCACACTTTTCCATCCTTCGAGATGACTGTTACACTGAACCACTGACCACCAGGTACGTAATCGACCCACTATAGGTATATTAATTCTTTTCAAATTGACCACATGTGCAGAATTCGACGGGGATAGGTTCTTACCGTAGTGATGTTAGCACAGGGTAAACCTTCATCCAGTATATTTATGTGGGCGGCCTCTGTGGGCGGCCTTTTGGGTCATAAATGTGGATTTTGAAATGTAGACTGTCACGGTGACGCGTAGAAATATGTGACGGTACGCGACGCGTTTTATAGAATAAATTATATATATTTATTTGTTTTTTAATTTTATTTACTTATTTGTTTATTTGATTATTTCTTTATTTATTTGTTTATTTTGGAATTCTTACCTCCAGAAAACTGTGGATGATGGAGTTTTTAGGAAAACTCCACGGTATCTCCCGCTGTGCCACTAATTCCTCTAGTGAGTCAAAAGGAATCTTGACCTGTATTGAGATAGAGAGAAAAAATTATGAATCACTTTAAAAATGAATGGTTGATCATTACGGAAATCAGTGGTCATTCGTAACAGAAATGAGTGGTTGATCATTATAGAAATCAGTGGTCAGTCATAATAGAAATGAGTGGTGGATCAGTATAGAAACGAATGATCAATCATTATAGAAATGAGTGGTCGACCATTATAGGAAAGAGAGTTCAATCATAATAGAAATGAGTGGTCAGTATTATAGAAATGAGCGGTCGACCATTATAGAAAAGGGTATTCAATCATTATAGAAATGAGTGTTGATTCAATATAGAAATGAGTGTTCAGTCATTTTAGAAATGAGTGTTCAGTCATTATAGAAGTGTGTTCATCATTATAGAAATGAGTGGTCGAGCATTATAGAAATGAAATGGACAGAGCGACGAGCTTCACGTGAAACTTCTCACCGAAAAGAGGAAGAAGAAGAAAGAAAGAAAGGAAGAAGAAAATGAGACTAGACGAACCTTAGGCACAATGAGCATTGCTTTCAGATTGCCCTTGTAAACGGAACCCAGAATGAACGTCGTCATGAACCACAGAGCGACGATAGATCTCAAGGTTCCGCTTCGACTCATTTTGATGACGAGACCTAAGAGAAACGAAAGGGAATCTTAAGATTATTCATAGAAGGGAAAGATCAATGTGTATATAGTACATATATGTGTATATCTGCTAAAGAAACTGAGTTCGTCTCCACACCGGTAAAGGAATATACCCACAAAATTACTGGGTATAACGTGCTTACTTATAGATATTTACATTTTATTTTACTCAACACTCGGGTACTTTCAGGCCCCATCTGTGGCCTGAAAGGACTCGAGTGTTGAGTAAAATGTAAATATAAGTAAACACGTTATTCACAGTAATTTTGTGTGGTTTCTTTTTCAATCTTCAGAAGAAAACAAAGAAATTTTTGTTTCGTTCAAAGGAATATACTTTGTGAAGCCAAGAGAAAAATAGTTTTCAAAACACGGTTAATATTTAAAAAAAGAAAAAAAAATTAAAAGTGCCTTCGTAAATACCTTAAAAATAGTAGTAATAAAAAAGTTGAAAACTATTTTGTAAATACTTTAGAACAACTTTTGTAAAATCATCAGGTTAATACCTTGGGAGCGCTTTTGACAAATGAATTTTTGAGTACTCTTGTAAATATTTATGAAAATTAAAATTTTCTTATTTGAGTCAAGATTTTCATTAAATTTAGACTGTCAAGCCAAGCATTAAGGCATTTCGACCATTCAGTAAATAGAGAAAGTTAAAGGAGTTGGACAGCAAGATTGATGGAAGGAGGCGTGAATGGTTGTAAAGTGAAAGGCTAAAAGGTGGGCCCAGCTAGGAGCTGAAGAGACACTGATTATTTTCCGAACTTATGAAAAATTACTTATGGAAAACACCACTCAACTTGAAGAGATAGGTAGAATGTACAATTTAGGCCGAAGGCCGAGCTATGGAACTTATGAGGTCATTCGTCGCTAAAAGGAAAACTGAGAGTAAGAGGTTTGAAAGGTGTAACCGGATTGGAAAATCTCGCAGTTGCACTGTGAAACAATTGTAAGAAGAGGGTGGATAGCTAGATGGAAGAAAGAATATGATTGGAGGTACAGTAAAAAGGATGAAAATAGTTGCAGCTAGGGGCCGAAGGTACGCTGCAAAGAACCTCAATGCCTACAGTGCACCATGTGAGGACCACTCACATTGGCCCACGAGAATCATAAAACTCCACAAGAACAGCGACGATGAACTATTCTTCTCGTGTGGTGGAGTGACGACTCGATCAGAGATTCCAGACGAGTTCTGCGTCGCACCCCGCCTAAAAATAGAGAAAACGTGTTAAACCTTCATGTGTTGGACCCTGCAGAGGGGTAGTGCTGCCAGTGCACCTCAAGTGGTTCGCAGTAGGCATTAAGGTTATTTGCTGCGTGCCTTTTGGCCCCTGGCTGCAACCCCTCTCTTTACTTTTTATTCTATCACCTTTCATATTCTCTTTCTTACATCTTCCTTTCCTCAACCTCTCCTAACAATTGATTCAAAGTGCAACTGCTTTGAAGTTTTCCTACTGTCAATTTCCGTTTCAGCGCTAAATGACCTCATAGTTTTGTTCAAATATTGACAATTATAAAGTATTGTTTAAAACAAGGCGAAATTGAATTTTAAAAAATCAAATGATTGATTACGTTTTCGACAACGAATTTCCTAATTAACTTTACATTTGAACTACGCTTGAAACTGATGAAAATATAACTGAACTCGTCAACATCACGGTAATTACTGCTAATTAAAATGCGTTCGTATTCTAAGCATAAAGAAAAAAACACATAAAAATAGCGGCTCTAGTGTAATGATCCCATTGTACACAGCTATCGTCTGTTTCAGTAATAAGGAACAGGTTACCAAAAATTAGCAACTACGTATAAATTGTCATTAATAATTAATAAAATATATAATTGGAGTCTTAAACATCACGGCATTTGCTACTAATAACAATGAATTTGTAGTTTAAGCATCGAATAACGGCGCTGATATTGTAATTAACCGAGCTTACTCTATTTACGGTGTTAAATCATGTAATTGTGGAATCCCACCCTGATATAATATCTCACCTGTCGGGTATAGTCTTCATAACGACAAGAGCCATCACAGTGACCAGAATCGTGCTGGCTAGGACACCTAACCAGACCTGAAATGAAATCAGAATCAAATTTTAAAAGGCTGTATTTGATATTTAAGGTTAATTCTCTTAATAGTTTTTCTGCAAAGCTTAAAGTTAATGCTCTCCAAATACTAAGAGTGCTGTTGGAAATAATTTAAACTCATTATCTGTGATGGAAGCCTTATCATTATTTTTCGTTAGTTAATGACAGAATACCTAACCTTAATCAGGGTGTTAACAGGTGAAAAATTCTAATACACACACATATATACATATATGTATGTATGTATGTGTGTTTACATGAATGTTTACATATAAGACATGCATATATATATATATATATATATATATATATATATATATATATATTGTGACGAAGTGCCAAGTATCTGGTTACTATGCTTACCATTCATCAATTGTTACCTCACAAAAACCAGACACCTGAACCCTCATCACAGGTACTAAACGACTGAATACTCTAAAGGCAACAGAGATCCCTTAACAATTTACCAGTATTGCAGAAAATCAGACTAAGTTCGTCAAAACAGGTGTGAGGTAATCTTGTAAGTAATTAAATTAATCAAAGGGCATCACTCCATCAACAACTTTAAAAGTCTAAGTATTTCCCTGATTTCAAAAGTCTAAGTACTTCTCTGGTTCTAAGTCACTTCAAGTAAATTGAAGGAAAACAGATCAATTACCACTCTATGTTTCTACCTAACATCAATATAATTATATACTGGTATAAAATAAAGAAAACACCTATAAAAATTTTAAATACAAAAATTTATTATTAAACTCAAAATTTATAAGTGAAATTCACAATATCAGGGAAAATTACTTTTACTTCAAAAAAAAGTAAAGTTTAATTCTTGAATCAAATTAAGTGAAATTAAATCAAAATTAATTTATCACAAAATTCAAGAAAATTAATTCAATCAAAATTCAAAAGTGTTAGGCAATAATTGAAAATTTGAAATTAATTCACAAGTGCTAAGCAATAATAAAACTTGAAAAGAATTCTAAGTAAATGCAAATTAATTCACAAGTGTTAAATTTAATTAAATGTGCAATGATTAAGCTATGAGAATAACTAAGTCAATTAAATTGTGAATGCAAATGAAAATACAGAACAATGTGGACAATATCAAAATTTGCAAAAAGTATTAATCAGAGAATATAAAATAAAAAGGCACACTTCAATAAGAAAATTAACAAATGCACAAAAATGAAACGAACACAAAACACAAAAATTTGCAATATGTAAAAACGTAAATAGTTTCTCTCAAACCACTGTAACCATCAGTTATTTAGTTTTTACCAAACCACTGTTCCGTTCAGTTATTAGTTGTTACCTAACCACTGTTCCTATCAGTTATTAGTTGTCACCTAACCACTGTTCCTATCAGTTATTAGTTGTTACCTAACCACTGTTCCTATCAGTTATTAGATGCAACTAATAAAAATATAACACACTTTACCTTTTTGGTATACCAATTTCTTTCTTTCTTGCTGCAGCTCGTTACTTTCACAAAACCAGGCTCCGTTCCAACAACAATGTTTGTTCAGATTCCACAAAAAATCACTAAACAACACTAAATAAACTAAGAAATATCAAATATGAAATTCTCAAGTTACGGGTGACCATTCAATAAGTACGAAATCGTTACGTTACTTTAACATCAAAAGTGCTATGTGATGGAGAGAGAGAGAGAGAGAGAGAGAGAGAGAGAGAGAGAGAGAGAGAGAGAGAGAGAGATGTGAACGGTTTGAGTCTTTAAGCCCGAATGAAAAACTTCTCCCTTACAGAAGCTGGACAGGAGATGACAAAACGTTTTGGGCAACAATTCTTCCAGAAGCTTCCAAATCTTACACAACTTTACATACAAAATGTGTAATTGCACGTGGCTTTGACAAAGACATACACGTATGAGACGATTCTGTTCAAAAAAGACACGTACTCGACTCGATCGACCGAAGCAGAAGCCCCTTATCACACATGATGACAGAATCCCAAAACACAATGACAGCTCGAGCTCGCTTATCAAACGTGTTGACAGATTTTGAAAAACAACTCTAGCTTTGAACGGACAAAGATATTCTCTCTCTTTCTACAATTTACGTTATATATTCTTTTACACTATGAAATGCGAAATCTGAACTCACATTTTAAAACATCCTAACTCTAAGCTATCTAGGAATCTGAAAAAATGTTGCCAAAATCTTATATACACAATATTTTATACAGTCAAAGAGGGGAAATATGCATTTTGAAAGTAGCTATATATATATATATATATATATATATATATATATATATATATATATATATATATATATATATATATATATATATATATATATATATATATATATATATATATATATATATATATATATATATATATATATATATATAGTTATATATATATATTGCTACTTTCAAAATGCATATTTCCCCTCTTTGACTGTATAAAATATTGTGTATATAAGATTTTGGCAACATTTTTTCAGATTCCTAGATAGCTTAGAGTTAGGATGTTTTAAAATGTGAGTTCAGATTTCGCATTTCATAGTGTAAAAGAATATATAACGTAAATTGTAGAAAGAGAGAGAATATCTTTATATATATATATATATATATATATATATATATATATATATATATATATATATATATATATAATATATATATATATATATATATATAATGTGCATGTGTAAGAGAGAGAGCGAGAGAGAGAGAGAGGAGGATAGCTCGTACAGGGTGAAGCATTACCTACCAGCAAAGTGAAAGGTTTTACGAAGCCCATCAAATCGGGTTCGAGACGAGGGCGCAGGTACAAGATGGTCTGATCAGTCATGAATATGGGGTTGCTGAATTCGGCTGCGTTGTACCTGTCGTAGGTCACTCCGATGGGGCCAATGGCTACCTCGGCTTCCTGATTAAAAATAAATTATATATATATATATATATATATATATATATATATATATATATATATATATATATTTATATATATATATATATATATTAACAGTGGTTTTAATTATATGAGTGACCTCTGATTTTGCAACGCCAGTTGGGTGAATCATCCAATTGAAAAGGATCCTTGTTCTTATATGCCTACACCATGTTCATGAATGATGAACCCCATTTCCGTAATACCTGTCGTAATTCAATATCTGATTGATCAGCTTATACATTCACGCCATTACAAAGGCTATTTTCTTCTACTACTACTACATACTACTATACTACTACTACTCTACTACTACTACTCTGTTACTTTCCATGTAGGAAGTGTAGGAAAGAAAATATTATCTCTGTTATACTGAAGCTGGGAGGAATTCTCCCATATTTGTGGCTGACGACGGTTGAAAAAATGAACGTGCCGTTCGGCAAACATATATATATATATACCTTTCTTTGTAGCATTCCCATCATTCCAGTCCACGTTCCGTTGGGTAGTTCCAAGCCCCAGTAGACGTTCATTTTAAGTTCATAGCTGAAGGGGCAAAAGAAAATTTTGTTTACGTTCGTAATTGAAGGCGAACATGGAACGTTTATTTGAAGTTCATAGCTAATAAAAACAATGATTTACGTTCGTGTGTGAAAAGAAAATTAAACGTTCGTAGTTGAATGAGAAAATGGAACGTTTACTTTTATGTTATGAGCTGATGTGTTCGAGAGAAGCTAGAACTTTGAGTTTAAGCTCAAAACAAATAAAAAACTAAGATCACGTTCTGATTGAAAAGAAAAATACGACGTTCTCTTTAGAATTCATAAATGACTAGAAAGCATAACTACTGCATGGATATTCAAAATGTACATAGGGCGTTTTTAAAATCAGTGTTTTTAATCTTAACTTTGAACTAAGTTAACTTATTTATTTTTCAGTAACGTTTCGTTGTGCTGAATAATTTTACCCTTTTTATGATACGACAAATGAATTGTACGCAAGATATTTTCAAAGATTAGTTTAATTGCAATTAGACTGTATGAAAATCCTCTTGGTATTTTATGCAATTGAAAAACAACAGCATCACCTCTCTAGATATATCTCTTTCCGTACGAAAAACAGAATACCTGTTTTTTTTATTTTAATCTTTTTCATTCTTAATTTTCATTGATTTCAGTGAAGATATCCGTGAATTTACTTTAGATTTTAAGAAGCAATCTCACCAAAATCCAAGTTTCTGTTGAATAACCTTGAAGAGCTCGAAGACGGGACCGGTGTAATTCGGGAAGGTGCCTTCCACGAACGGAGACCACTGGAAAAATAATATTATTTATATATATATATATATATATATATATATATATATATATTATGATATATATATATATATATATAAATATATAATATATTATAATATATATATGTATGTATATATATATATATATATATATATATATATATATATATATCTATATATATATATATATATATATATAATATATATATATATATATATATGTATGTATGTATGTATATTTATATATCCTTGTCAGTCGCTCATATACTATATCATCGTCAGTCGCTCGATTATCATATCCATATAAGTAGATCAGAAGATTGAATGCTTCATATATATCTGTATACTGTACTTACAAATCCAACGGCCACAGGAATGCACCCTTCTTTAGAAATGCCTTCCTCAGCAACCATAGCCATAATTATCCTTCTGGGTCCGCGGAGACTAGAAAAAAATTATTTAATTAAATTCAGTGACTGAAACAACAAGTGTCGACAGAAGATAATTTCAGAAATTTGTTATTGTTTATATTTTATATAAGAGTACTTCAACTTTCAACTTAATATTTTAAAAATGAAGGGAATGCAGTATTTCACACATGAATTCGTTCTAAGAAATATATATATGTGTATATATATATGTATATATATATATATATATATATATATATATATATATATATATATATATATATATATATATTATATATATATATATATATATATATATGTATATATGTTTATATTTAGATATACATGTATAAATATATATATATATATATATATATATATATAGAAAAAATGTGTTTTTTACAAAATATTCTTATCGCGCTTTGGTCGCGTGAATTCAAAGTGATGGAAATCGATCTGCAATACACACACACACACATACATACTAATATATATATACATATATATATATATATATATATATATATATATATATCTATATCTATATATACATATATATATTAGATCTATATGATATATATAATATACATATATATAGATATATATATATATATATATATTAATATATATATATATATATTATATATATATATATATTATAATATATTCTAATATATATATAGATATATTATATATATAGTATATATATATATATATATATACTATATATATATAATAGATATATAGATACCATATATATTAGATATATATATCTATATATATATAATATATATAGTATAACATATAAATATATGATATAGATATAAGATATAGACTATAAAATATAAATATAAATATAAATATAAAGTTAAAATTATAAACTATAAATATAGAAATCATAAAATATAAATATATCTATCTACTATATAGTATATATATATATATATATCAATATACTATCTATATATCTATCTATATATATATGTATGTATATGTCATATATATCTAGATATATATATATATATATAGATATATATATCATATATATATATAGATATATATATATATAGATAATATATATATATACATATATAGATATATATACATATATAGATATATAGATATATATATATATATATATATATATATATATATATATATATATATATATGTATGATATGTATATATATATAGAATCAAAACGGAAAATCAGTTAGCGATCCATGCAAGCAGCCTCAATGTGGCTGAATGTATAAGAAAAAATGTCTTGTGAATTGTGTTTTTATGTAGGGTTAGTAAAAAGGAGAGAGAGAGAGAGAGAGAGAGAGAGAGAGAGAGAGAAAGTAAGGTCTTTTGCTGTTTAATGGTTTGGTATCTTTGTTCTGAAAGTGAATTTCCTCTCTCTCTCTCTCTCTCTCTCTCTCTCTCTCTCTCTCTCTCTCTCTCATAGTTTTCATGGACTGAATCCAGCGCATATATTTCTCTCTTGGATCTAGCGCATCTCTATCTCACTCTCTCTCCCGTAGTTTTCATGGACTTAATCCAGCGCATCTCTCTCTCTCTCTCTCTCTCTCTCTCTCTCTCTCTGACTTACACAAGAATGAAGACGATCCGGAGATGTTTCAGCGTTGTAGCAGACACACACCTCACTTTGACCGCAGGTAAACGCTGAGTAAAGAGCGTCTCCTCTACCTTACCTCAGTGCGCCTTTAAAAAGACCATAAGCGTCGTTTAACAGCATCTACTTGATGAGTTTATTACGCTTTCAGAGCTAATTACCACCCGTAAAAGATGTCGTATTGGAGAGAGGCAATATAGCGTTTTCTGTACGAATCCTGATTTGATTTTTCTCACCGAATCTTGCGGAGAGACTGATGTAGCCTTTCAAGTATTAATGGTATCCGTCAGTCAGTCGAGGTAAAAAGTTTTCATTCGTTTTCGAAAAGGCCAGATTCGTTATTAGTTATATCCACTGCTGCTGCTACGAGTTTGTTCGTTCGTCGCAAAGCAGGAGAAGACGCAATACGAAAAGGAGAAGCCAAAACAGGAAATAGGTTGACCTAACGGTGAGAAAATAGAGCCGAAGATGTAAATATTATAGAATAGAAGATGTAGATGAAATTGGAAAGAAGAGCAATTTGCACTGGGAGAATAACTGATAGACAAGAGAGGCAGAGAAAAATTATTTATCATAGGTCACAGAACATCCAAGACTAATCTTACGGCAGTGGTAAGACTCTAGCACGCAAAAATTATTGACTATTTGTAAGTTTTAGAATAACGTTTGTTTTGGTTTTAGTTCTTGTCTCTGCAAGCATCTAATTTGAAGATAAGCCAAGTTATAAGTCATACACATCATTGGTGAGAAGGTATATGGCTCTAATTCATGTTGCTTTCTTGATTACCAAATATTGCAGCTAACAAGATTCAAGATCTGGGCTATCATTCCTGATAGTAGAATCGTTTCTAATAGAGGTGTTGTTGATTGATTGACTGATTGATTTATGGCTACTAAACTGGCGTCACCAAGTTGCTTTTGCGTTGTTTGATTGAAATGACAGCGTATCAGAACAGCTGACTGTGGAAACCTTTCAAATGGCGAGTTTTTTTTTTTTTTTTTTTTTTTTATCGCAGGCAAAATTTAACGCAAGAAAATACGAAGAAGCTTTAAGAAAATTACATCCTATCCACTTGCCAAACTTCGGAATTCTTTTTCCTCTGTTTGCCTTGATATCCATACCTTTCCTTCCTTTTGAAGAGGCTGAAGGGCCATCATTTCTTTCCTTTTTTCGGGCCTGGGCTGCATTTGGCCATGATGTTGTCCTTGTTCTTTGCGCTTGAAAATAAAAGCTTCAGAATTTGAAAAGACTACATTGGTCGTTATTGACTTCGTTAAAGGTCTAAAATCTCTTATTAGATTAGTCTTTATTTATCTTGCAGTTGGCCATTATGACCAGTAATAGGTTTGGTGTTCGTTTATAATTGTTCTATTAATACTAGATGGGAATATATTGTTATTATTATTTTTTTAATTTCGACCAATATGAAGTTTTTTTTTCTCTGGTTTGGATCATTGCGTTTGATACATACACAAACACACTTCATATATATATGTATATATATATATATATATATATATATATATATATATATATTATATATATATATATATGCATGTATATATATATATATATATATATATATATATATATATGTACATATATAAAATGTGTATGTATATATATATATATATGTATATATATATATATATATATATATATATATATATATATATATATATATATATATAATCAATATAATCATTAAGGCTCCAGAGAAACAAAAACACAAAATCTCTTCCACATTCTTTCTTCAAGTGCTGCTTCTCGGACAGGCTTAGTGTGCAGAAAACTTCCACAATATCGTTCTTATGTCTTGGTGTACTTTCAGTGGCCTAAATTCACGATGAAAAAACAATAGTTTTAATGTTGCTGACAGTCAACGCGTTTAGATACTTTCTCTCTCTCTCTCTCTCGGCGGAGTCATACGTCTTTTGAAACCTTGTATGATTCCAAAAGTAATGTAGCAGTCTGACAAGGATTGGCATAAAGAAATGTAAACAGGTCAAGTAACTTCTCCATTAGCTAGTTCAGACGGGTGACCCACTCGATAGTTTTGAGAGTTACCGGTGAGTAGTAAAACCATCAACATGTTTCTAGTTCTCTAGCAGCTTTTCAAGTGTAAGGAAGTGATTTTAACTTAAATATGTTGTTCAGCGTAAGTTGTTGTTAGTTCATTGCTTCGTTATTTCATAGCGGTTATTACCGATTTGTTTACCCGTTGCATGCGTGATTTTTATTATCACTTTGTAAAGAGGTAAAATGACGTTTTTGTGTAAATTAAGGTTTGCATTGTCATACTTTTACGTATACCTTTGTCTTAGCGTAAACAATTTTCTCCTATGCAGTTTTTCGTATTTGCTATGTAACTTTCATCAGAAAGATATATATTGATTATTGTTGATGCGTCATGCACTTTATATTTGCTAAAGCACAAATTGTGATTTCAGAGACTGTAAGTTTTAGCTTAGCTATATATATATATATATATATATATATATATATATATATATATATATATATATATATATATATATATATATAATATGTATGTATAACTGCCCTTTCAGATTTTATAGTTTTGTTAGTGTACACATTTGAACTGCTTTCAGAGCATATATTCTATATAGCTAACGTACCAGTTTCAACTGTACTTTCAGTGGTTATATTTAGCTAACGTACTAGTTTATGGTACAATGAATAACGGATGGTTCGCATAGAATTCCTTGGTCTGAATTACTCAACCAGGTAGGGAGTAAATATAGTGGTTACTTATGTGAATGAATGAATTAAGTTAAAGTGTCAATGAATTCAAATCATTTGTAGTATTACTAATGTGGGTCGGATAATTACGAGCCGAATTCTCAAATATTTTACTTAATATGAATTGGATAAGGGGATTTTACGTGGTAGACTATTTTTATTGACAATTTTTTTTTCCAAATATCTCTTGTATTACTCAACCTGAACCTAACTGAGCTCGTAACGTATTCTCTCTCTCTCTCTCTCCATAGATCTTTTGCATTACTCCCCCTGAACCTAACAGACCTTTTAATGCCCCCCGCCCCCCCCCCTCTCTCTCTCTCTCTCATACAAGATACCACGTCTTGGCGAATGACATGTCAGTTTGGTTTATTATTATTATTATTTATTTATTTATTTTTTTTTTTTTGCTCTATCACAGTCCTCCAATTCGACTGGGTGGTATTTATAGTGTGGGGTTCCGGGTTGCATCCTGCTCCTTAGGAGTCCATCACTCTTCTTACTATGTGTGCCGTTTCTAGGATCACACACTTCTGCATGAGTCCTGGAGCTACTTCAGCCTCTAGTTTTTCTAGATTCCTTTTCAGAGATCTTGGGATCGTGCCTAGTGCTCCTATGATTATGGGTACAATTTCCACTGGCATATCCCATATCCTTCTTATTTCTATTTTCAGATCTTGATACTTATCCAATTTTTCCCTCTCTTTCTCTTCAACTCTGGTGTCCCATGGTATTGCAACATCAATGAGTGATACTTTCTTCTTGACTTTGTCAATCAACGTCACGTCTGGTCTGTTGCACGTATCACCCTATCCGTTCTGATACCATAGTCCCAGAGGATCTTTGCCTGATCGTTTTCTATCACTCCCTCAGGTTGGTGCTCGTACCACTTATTACTGCAAGGTAGCTGATGTTTCTTGCACAGGCTCCAGTGGAGGGCTTTTGCCACTGAATCATGCCTCTTTTTGTACTGGTTCTGTGCAAGTGCCGGGCATTCACTTGCTATGTGGTTTATGGTTTCATTTTTCGTATTGCACTTCCTACATATGGGAGAGATGTTATTTCCGTCTATCGTACTTTGAACATATCTGGTTCTTAGGGCCTGATCTGTGCCGCTGTTATCATTCCTTCAGTTTCCTTCTTTAGCTCTCCCCTCTGTAGCCATTGCCAATTGTCATCGCTGGCTAGTTCTTTAGTCTGTCTCATGTATTGTCCGTGCATTGGTTTGTTGTGCCAGTCCTCTGTTCTTTCTGTCTTTCTCCTGTCTCTGTATATTTCTGGGTCTTCGTCTGCTTTTATTAGTCCTTCTTCCCATGCACTCTTTAGCCACTCGTCTTCACTGGTTTTCAGATATTGCCCAAGTGCTCTGTTTTCGATGTTGACGCAGTCCTCTATACTTAGTAGCCCTCTCCCTCCTTCCTTTCGTGTTATGTATAGTCTGTCCGTATTTGCTCTTGGGTGTAGTGCTTTGTGTATTGTCATATGTTTCCTGGTTTTCTGATCTATGCTGCGGAGTTCTGCCTTCGTCCAGTCCACTATTCCTGCGCTGTATCTGATTACTGGCACTGCCATGTGTTTATGGCTTTTGTCATATTTCCGGCGTTGAGTTTTGACTTGAGTATCGCCTTGAGTCTCTGCATATATTCTTTCCTGATCGTGTCCTTCATCTCTTGGTGTTTTATATCTCCTCCTTCCATTATTCCCAGGTATTTGTATCCTGTCTCATCTATGTGTTTGATGTTGCTCCCATCTGGTAGCTTTATCCCTTCAGTTCTCGTTACTTTGCCTTTTTGTATGTTGACTAAGGCGCATTTTTCTATTCCAAACTCCATCCTGATGTCCCCAGATACAATCCTTACAGTCTGGATTAGGGTATCTATTTCCTTGATGCTCTTACCATACAGCTTGATGTCGTCCATGAACATCAGATGGTTGATTCTGTTGCCTCTTTTCTTGAGTTGGTACCCGGCATCCATCTTCTGTAGTACTTTTGTCATGGGAATCATGGCTACTACGAAGAGTAGTGGGGACAGTGAGTCGCCCTGGAAGATCCCTCTCCTGATATTAACCTCTGCTAGTCTTATTCCAGAGCTTGTAAGTATTGTATTCCAGTTGCGCATTGTATTTTTGAGGAAGCTGATGGTATTTTCCTCTGCCCCATATATTTTCAGGCATTCTATTAGCCATGTGTGTGGTATCATGTCGAAGGCTTTCTTATAGTCTATCCATGCCATGCTTAGGTTGGTTTTCCTTCTCCTACTGTTCTTCATTACCATTTTGTCTATCAGGAGCTGGTCTTTTGTGCCCCTACACTTCCTTCTGCAGCCTTTCTGTTGGTGGGTCGGATAATTACGAGCCGAATTCTCAAATATTTTACTTAATATGAATTGGATAAGGGGATTTTACGTGGTAGACTATTTTTATTGACAATTTTTTTTTTCCAAATATCTCTTGTATTACTCAACCTGAACCTAACTGAGCTCGTAACGTATTCTCTCTCTCTCTCTCTCTCTCTCTCTCTCCATAGATCTTTTGCATTACTCCCCCTGAACCTAACAGACCTTTTAATGCCCCCGCCCCCCCCCCCCTCTCTCTCTCTCTCTCATACAAGATACCACGTCTTGGCGAATGACATGTCAGTTTGGTTTATTATTATTATTATTATTATTATTATTATTATTATTATTATTATTATTAAAATAGCTAAGGTAGGGAGAAGCTGCGCAGAAAGCTGCTTACAGTGTGCCTTGCACAGCGTTATTGAAGATTTCCTATAGTCATTCCGGCTCCAGCTGAATTGCTGTCTCCCGTTTCTACTTATTTGTTCCTTGTGGTCTCTCCCAATTTGCTGTCCACCTTCTTGAACTTTATTCTTCATAAGTGTTCGCCCCTCAAACCAAAGGGGACAAATGTCTCGGTGGTATCATAATAATAATAATAATAATAATAATAATAATAATAATAATTATAATAATAATAATAATAATAGATTGCTCTAACAGAATGTCTGAAGAATATCCAGTGAAACTGGCCTACTGAGCCCAGTTAAACCAGTTACCAATACTATTTTTTTTCGTGTATATGGTAAATTATAGGTTTGGGGGGGGGGGGGTTTGTTATTGGGCTCGCCCAACCCCCCACCCGCCCTCCCCACTGTCACATACGTTGCTACACAGTATCTTTGGTTCATGTTTGGGGGTGGGGGAGTGTAGCTGTTGTTTAGTACTTATGGTTCATTGAAGCGTTCCTTCGGCCCCTAGCTGCAGCCCCTTTCATTCCTTTTACCCTACCTCCATTCATATTACCTTTCTTCCATCTTGCTATCCACTCTCTCCTAATAATTGTTTTATGGCGCATCTGCGAGGTCTTCATACTGTTACACCTTTCAGAATTTCTTTAATCTCAATATACTTTCCAGCCAGAATGACCTCGTAGGTCCCAGTGTTTTGACTTAGTCCTAAATTTTGTATTCCAGTTGCAGTTTCAACAGTAGGTTAGGTCAAGATGGATCCATGGAGGTACTCTGATTTATAATGTTAAAGGGGGCATTCCGGTTCTTAGGTAGCCGGTCTGGCCAACTATGGACCAATGGCTGTGTCGTATATTGTGATTGATTATATTTCGACCGGGCTATCGTTCATAATGTTACTACATATTATATTTTCTTTATTGTATTTTCATAGATCTAGTACCTTAAAGTAATGTTACAGGAGTTAATGTATCAAGTTTTGATTATTTATTTATTTTTTTTTTACAGGTAGTGTTTTCTGAAGTGGAAAGGAACAAGTAGCCCTTTTTATTTTTATTCGAGCAGATCAAGAAAGTTGCCCGTCTTGCTGAACATTGCGTTGTGGCCACTCTGAAAAAAGGTAAGATAAATCGAATTTCATTTTGTTCATTCATGAAACTCTGTTGATTTTTATATTGTTATAGGTATATTTTAGCTATTACGAATTAGTCGTCATTGCATTCAGTTGCCTATTATGATCGAAGAACTTATTTTTGTAGATATCCATGATATTTCATTCCATATTGCCGCATTTGGTTGCAATGGCTCACACAAACACACACTTGATCAAGTATATACCTTTGGAACTTACTCTGTTCATACTTGTTTTGGGAAACGTTAAAGAGGATCCCTATGGCCTTAGCCTTTTATTTTTCTGGTATTTCCCAACTTTTTTTTTCTCTTTTTTTTTTGGGGGGGGGGAGGGCCGAGATGGGAAGGTTAGGTGTATTTTACTTTAAAATATTTTATAAGAGTTTTTATGCTGCAATTCTAGTTCTGCTTAGCATAATTAGTACGACCTCCTGCCCATGTCTATCGCTAATATACACTGTTACCGAGATGGTTAGCGTCCTTTTATGTATTGCCATTCATTCCAGTGGGGCTTATATGTTTGTTTATATGTTTAAACCTTTTATTTGTGCTTATATTTACTGTCTTTTCTTTTTATTTTACCTTCATCCCCAAGGGGCTGGTACTAAACACGGCTCCCATTCGCACGTAAACAGAATCAGAGGGGCGCCGTAGTAGCCTTTAGTTTTGCCCAAATCTTGCATTAAAATATAGGACATTTTTATTTTCAAGTCCAAAACGTGATAATGATTTGAAATAAAGTTTTACCTGTTCTTATTTTATTTTATTTATTTATTTATTAATTAATTTAATTTATTTATTTTTTGTAACTTGGAGCCATGGTTGGACAGACTTGATTGGGGCACTGTCGTCATCTGCCATAGGATAGTTACCCCAAAAATTTAGTTTTCTTTCTTGTAAATCAAATCATAAAAAACAGTCAACATCTACTTTTGGCTGAGACTATAATATAAATTTCGGTCGCTCTCTGATAATTATTCTAACAAAATGTTAAAAGTCAGTTTGAACAGATTTATTAGAACATTTAAAAAAAGTATTTAGTAGTTTAGTAACATGTTTTGTTTGACTTCCATTTTGAAATAGTTGTAATTAATCATCAGAATAGGATAAATAAGGTACTGATCTGCTATATTCATTTGTGATTAAATAGTATTCGTCAGATTGGAGTATTAAGTTGATTTGCTATATTCATATGTGATATACACCTATTCGTATAGAAATACTTCTAATGAGACATATCAACTTACTAATATCTGTTTCGTGAATTAGATTGTATTTTCATTATATATCGCCAATGATAAATTAAAATCATGTTCCCTGGACTTGAAATAATGTCTTGACACGAACTGCTATTTATTTACTTAATTGCCTTTGTTTTACGCTTAAGTTTGTTTTATTAGACAGAGTAATATTCATTCCTTACTGCTAATATTTAACTAGAATGAACTCCAATGGGATATTTTTTTTAAAACCTTGTTGCACTTCTATAGCGTTCTGTTGACTTAGCTTATTCATGAATGTATAGATATTAATTACGTGTTTTTGAATTTTATGTCTATTTTAAACTTCGTGACTTTTGCATAAATATATGGTGTTTACCAACTCTTATCTTAACCTTATGGTCGTTAGGTTTGACTGTCTCATGATAATGAGAATTTTGCTTGCTTGCCTTTAAAATCTCACAATTAAAACTTTATTATATAGTGATCGTCAGGACTCAATGCAGATTTTGCTATCCTACTTAAAGGATTTCATAATAAAAAAAATATTTGCACTGCATATCGATTGACGTCTTCGTAATTCTTGATGTTGCGTTCAAGAACATTAGAAGCATCGCTAGACTTAGCACGAATCTCGAGTAAAGCTTGATAGGTATAGCCATATCAAGACTTGGTCGTTGTTGCTATGTATCGAATGATAAGAGTCTTATCTTCAGAGCGTTGCTTTTTGAAATGCCTTTCTTATGAAAATTATCCGTTGTTCTGAGATACAAGTAATTCAGGTTTCTCCCTACTGACTTAACCTATTTAAATGTTTATTTAAATAGGTGCCAAAACCCTATCAATGATAGGGTTTTGGCACAGGGAAGGCTATTCATGTCACTAAGACCCAGGCTCCAATCTCCAATGGATCTGATTATCCTGTACTGGCAGCATTCCTAGTTGTTGTCTATCTATAAGTGGCGTTATGCCAGCATGGGCTCTTACTCACAGGCCCCCTCCTGTGTGGCCATGGAGACTAAAGAGCACTGGGCGAGAGTAGCCATGTTAATTTAACTTGAACTTAAGGGCATATCATCTTCCCTACAGTTCAGTTAGTTATTTTATGTATAGGATCAACCTGAGGGACCCAGCAAGTCATCCGAACATTTTTGGGGACTTCAGTAACTGTTAGAAATCACCGGCCCACTTCAGTGAATTTCTAGTAACTTCATCGGCAGGTAAAGAACCAAGAGCTTATGTTATGCAGTGACAAAATGGCCAGGAAAGAGCTAGTCACACAGCACCAGAAAATCTCTTGGCGACTGGCTACCATCTACAGGAAGAAGGCATTTCAGAAATTAGTCGACTATTTCTTTTTAAATATGCTAAGTTCTGAGTTTCTCTTCCTTAACAAATTTCTGGCTGAAACTATCTGACATTTTTCTATGGATACGGCACCATCGTTGCGAGATCTGAAGATCGACCCAGTCTCCGCATCGTAACAGTGACAATCACTGTCTCCTCATTGTGACAGTAACATCCACTTTCTCCTCATGCTAACAGTGGCTGGCACCATAAACAGCCACTGTCTCCTCATGCTAAAAGTGACACCAAAAAATCTTGTCTGGAAGACAGGGTGTCATAACAGAACACCAAATTACTGAACTAGCCATTACTTAATCGTAGTTTGTAGACCAAGAGCCTATCGTAACATTACTTAAAGTTGTTAAAGGCATAACGTCCTTATTGTTGGAAAGAACATACTACTATGAGATTCAGGGTCTCTGTAACAAACGGTTTTTTTTGGACTTTGCTCCTTGTCAAAGCATCGGATGTAGCTGAAAGTTGACATATGTATATTTTACAACCACACACAAATTTTGTCAGCATTATCAATAACCTAAACCCGATAGTTTTAATTTTTATAGAGTAAAAATGATCTAGCCGACGCCATGGCCAATGATTACGAGCCAAGAGTCGAAAAACATTCATTACGTAAGCAAGGTAAACAAACACCTTTTGACTAAATGTTGCCCCGCCCATCCACCAGACAGAAATGCCATCGGCTCTGAAACCCAAAGACTTATGAATGGCGGAATGATACATAGATGTGGGTGGGGTATCAGTGCTAGCGTAGTAATACTACTGTAGCAGTAGCGCCGCAACAGTATAGCAGTAATATACATGAATTAAACGTTTAGACTAACTGCTGGGATCCTTGAGGATCATTTAGCACTTCTTACAACTACTCGAGAAATTAGTTTTTATAGCCAGAAGTTAAATTTTCTAATCCAACAATGCCCATGGTAGCCTTCAGTGTTATCCTGAATTATAACGAGGCGAAAGTGGGTGGAGCCTCATGAAGTCACCATTCTGACGATAATTACTGGTGAAGGTTTAAAGCCAATATACGGTACCGGCTATTTTTTTTTAAGTAAATAGGTAGATAGCCAATAAATAAAAATTGCTTGACATTGGATATAGCAGTTATCAAATCAAGCTTGTCTACTATGTTTTTGGTAATTACCAAATATTCCCTACATCTTGTCAATCTGATTGCGACCTATAAAGTAGACTGTAATTTCTTTGGAAACTTAGTTTGGGAGCTAGACTAATAATCGAAGTGTTTTTGTATTTATTAACATATTTTGTTTGTTTGTTTATTATGACAATTATCAGTGGGGAGGTTCCAGAGTTCATAAAGGTGCACTGCTTTGCTTGTATTTAAATTTGTATGTCATTGTTGCCAGAGGTTTAGCCTTCGTTACGTATAGCCAATCATCCATCGAGAAAGAGGGAAGAAATGATGTCATAAGTTACGTAACGAGTGCGTTCGAAACCTTTTCTCTGAGTAAGTTGGCCCGTCTTCAAAAAAGGTCACTTTTACATTATAAGTACCAAATTTATTCAACCTACGTAGTGCAGAATACACTCAAAATTTATGTGTTGATATAATATGTATTCTGAATAAGCGTTATATTTATGAAATGCATAGATAAAAAGTTATTGCGAAAAAACCGTGTTACAGAGGCCCCGAATCTCATAGTAGGTAGGTTTATTGTAGATCAGGTGTGGATTAAATAATCTCTTCGTATATGGTACGGAACTCTTCAAAAGCAATTTAACATTTAGATCTCCGTAGGGGTTGGGGAGAGGTTATAGTGCCATCAGTGCACCTCACGTGGTGCACTCTAGTCATTATTTAAGGTTCCTTGCAGTGTCCCTTCCGCCCCTAGCTGCAACCCATTCATTCACTATTCCTCCATTCAGATTCTGCTTCTTCCATCTTAATTTCCACCCTCTCCTAACAGTTGTTTCGTAGTGCAAGTGCGAAGTTTTCCCCTTGTTACACCTTTCAAACCTCCGTTACAATTAATTTTCCTTTTGTTTTTCTGAATCTAATCAGTTTTCCGTATAAACTGAATGATCGAGTGCCAGAACTATTATTTTCTCTGGTAAAATTATATACTTTAGGATAATCAGTGCAATATTCATATACTTGAACGCATAAGGGATTACATGTTGTATTAGCCATATATTTTAGGAAAGTAAGTTATTAAAAACATCTCAAATAATTGCTTTTGTGTAGACAATTTCCTCTCAAACTCTGCACAGTTTGGCAGGTGAACTATAACATCAATCGCGTAACTGCTGTTATCTTGGAGAGAGGCGTTATATATTCACTTTGATCATTTTCCGTTTATTAATTCTGTCTGTTTGCGAGCTGTTATTAATTGTTTTTTCTTTTGACAGGTTTGGAAAGCAATCCCTTTTCATTGTGTTTTTTTAAATATTTCTGCGACAAGTGGCCCCTGGTTTGAAGTATAGATATTAGTCACCCGAAATCCCCAGTCTGCAGTTGGCTGTAAGTGTCCTCATCGTACATTTTGACTTTTGGGGGGCGGGGCTGGATAATGGAATAAGAGTTCATACCTCTAATTAGCTTACAGTATGTAACAAATTCATGAATTCTGGTTATATTCAGTTGCGTGGAGTATGTAAGGATTTTCCTTAGAACATTATCGGTTACTTTTATTAAGACTGAACCACTTGATCGTAATCACTGGAGTTAAGCACTTTCAACCTTCAGTTTAAGTAAACAAACTTGGTCGTTCCTGACGATATCTAGTCTCAGTCTTTAGTTCATTTTGTTTTCAAGATTACCGTAAGTAATCAGTGATATTTCATCATATACCATTTTAAGCATTAGATTTGATTCATATCGGTTACAATTAATTAAAATAAATAAACTTGATAGTTCCTGAGGATATCTAGTTTCGTAGTCATGAGTTCATGTTTTTTTCAAGATTTCCGGAAATAATCAGTGACTATTTCATTATACCATTTGAGCGTTAGCGTTGATTTCATATCAGTTAAAATTTGCAACTGTTTTATCCTCTCTTTATTTTTGGCTTAATTTCGTTTAGTTACCTTGAATGTTTATTGTTTAAGAGACCTTTCTGATAGATTATTTACTTAAAATAAAATACAAAAACTATTTCTTGACTTAGACAAATTGTTTGCATCTTGAAATGCCTTGCGAAAGTTTAATAAATGTAACTAGTCTCTTGTATAATGTGGCTATTTTAGGAAAATACTGTAACATCAGTATAAGAATGGAACTTCGTTCCATTCTTATACTGTCATTTAGATTTGTTACTCCTTAGTAGTTTCAATATTTTTGCAAGAGTAGTCCCAACTGCCAATAATAGTTCTGTACGTTGAAATATATAATTTTTTTTATACTTTGACATATTTTCATAGATTAGGAGTATTATTGAAAACCAGTGAACTATGTGAAAAATAATGCAGCGTAAAAAAATGCAGTAATTTGAATTTGCAGCTTAATTTTTAATGAGTTCACTCCTTTCAGCTGTCCATTATTTTCTTTCGTTTCTTCGTTTGTCCAATAATTTATTTTCTTTCGTTGTTTCATTTAAATGTTTATAATTATCATTAAAATTTTAGATCTTGTAAGTGACAGGACTAATAAATTATTAATGCTAAATGTAGCCTCAAAATCTCCATTTCTCACTGAATGCGGTTTTATAATATTTATTAAGTATCTCTTATTCCCATATTTTATGCTTGAAATAAATCAACACTCAAGTATATAAAATCCCCATATTTTGTTTGCAATAGTCAACACTTAATCCCATAAAATCTCCATATTTTATGGTTGAAATAGTCAACACTTCATATAAAATCTCCATGTTTTATGCTTGAAATAAATCAACACTCAATTATATAAAATCCCCATATTTTGTTTGCAATAGTCAACACGAACATATCCATGTTTTATGGTTGAAAAGGTCAACACTTCACCATATAAAATCCCCATATTTTATGCTTGAAATAAATCAACACTCAATTATATAAAATCCCCATATTTTGTTTGCAATAGTCAACACTTCACCATATAAAATACCCATATTTTATGCTCAAAACCCCCAAAACGAAAGACTGTAGTATCTGTGATGTGAGGGAAGATGAATGAGTGTCTATTAAGAAATAATTTATTTCAAAATCAGCCAAGTATAATTATAAGGGGAAGGACTACAACATTCTACTTTAATTTCTTAATAATGTACAGTTAGGGATGACTTAAATCCAATTAAGAAATATACACCGAAATGTTTATTAAAAACTCATTAATTTTAGTTTACATAATACGTGACATATTGTACAGCGTAAGATTACCGCATGGTACATTCGTAAGTAAAAACCACATGAAAGGAACACCAAAAATCTTCATAATTGATATATGCGTTTCATTCGGGGGGTTCATAAGAACACTGAATATAATATGATAATAATTCATGAAAGTTATTTTTCTTAATTCACCTCGTATAGAAAGAACAAAAACGCACACAGTATGCGTATATATTGAAACTCTGTTAAGTTTTACATAAATATTTACAATTATATCACAATCTGTCGATAAAGGCAGATTCACTTAGCATATGCCTGGAAGTTCAGCAAAAAGTCACATCACTTCTCACGTATTACTTTTCAAGCGGGAGCCTTTCTTTCGCTGGCGCCAGCTCTTCTTTCTGGACTTTCTGCGACTTCCGCGCCGCTTGCGGGCCGTCTCGTGCTTGAAGACAATATTAGAGGCATCGGAGGCCAGCACTGGATACCGGGAAGTCGAGTGTATGTGAGTAGCCACGTAGCCGGGGACGCGCCCTTCCCGAATCAGCTGGTCGCTCTCGGTGGAGGACCAGGTGTGGGTCCCGGGTCGGTTGCTGAGGATCAGGGCTGCCTCTCTCTCCCAAGCCTGGGCGACTGCCCTTTCCTCGAGCTCCTTCAGGACCTGCTTCCGGGCTCGCGACACTCGCTCGCCGTACATGATCACCAGGTGAGCTGTGTGGGTCGACATGCGGATCTCGTGGCCGCGCTCGGTCTCATTGTTAGACACCTGGAATATGCCCGAGAGGCGTCGCAGCTGCTGCAGGTCTTCTTGTGCGCGTTCCTGGGTATCTTTAATAAAATAGAATGTGTCAAGGCCTCCATGGGTAGCGCTAACATCTAGAATTATGGAATTGTTAAGGACAGTTCGAATGACGTCGCCAATGACGACGGAGTCTTCTTCTCCGATGGCAGTCACGAGAACCCGACCCTTCACGTTGGAGACCAAGACCCCAGGCCCAAATATAGACGCCTGGCGGGATATTGGAACTCCATTCCAGGTTGCGGTCGGCCTCTGGATGTGAGACTGTGAGAAGAAGCTCAGTTCATGGAGGTGCTTAATTCCAGCATTGTACTGACAGCAGAGGCCACTGATGACTTCAGAGGCCCCCAAGTTCTCCACAGAGATGACAGGCTTTGCTTTGACCATCGTGTTTTCATGGTATTCTGAACCAAGCACGCGGTTCAGTTCGATTCCATATAATTCAAGCCAGTCTGAGACATCTGTGGAAAGGAAGCAAATCCATTAATGAATATCGATATGACATAAAATACACTTCACTTGAAAATGAAAATGTGCAAATATTCTGCTGAATGTTACCTACATTGGTTTGTTAGTTGCGAAATTTAGTTATACAGCATATCTACAAACAATATGAATAAGTGGCAGATTTCTTGTCTAAGCTATTTTCAAATTTCAGATAGTTATAATAATTTTTTGAGTTTTGGATGTGTTAGGACACGCAAATTTGTGAAAAAAAAATTTCCAGCATTTTGGGTGTTATGTCAAAATGTAAACACATTCCATTATGTATTGCAAATGTTAAGGCAAGGTGTTTTAAAGCTTGTGTTTGTAGTGTTATTACAATCTTCAAGTGGCATTTCAAAATATTTGTCTGGTCTGAAGGTTACCCATAAAAAATATTTTTTTTAATATGGAACTGAAAAAATAAGTAATTATCTCTGCAACAGAATATTCTCTCCATTGTAAAAGAAACCCACAAAATCACTTTGTAACTTGTTTACTTCTAAGTATTTACATTTAGTTTTACTCCACACTCAGAGTGTGGAGTAAAACTAAATGTAATTACTTAGAAGTAAACAAGTTACAAAGTGATTTTGTGAGTTTCTTTTTCAATCTTCAGATGAAAACTGAAAGAAGTTTTTGTTTGATTCTCTCCATTCTTTTTATGGAGAGTATACTTTCAAAAGTACTGTGATAATAGCAGATTGTTTAAAATAGGATATTCAAAACTGCCAAAACTAATCCATTTAACAATGTTTAAAATATCATCTTAAGAACTCACCTGTATAATAATGCTTCATCAAACCTGATGGAAGATTGAAGGGATTATTATTCATGAATCTGTAAACAAAGACATCTGTAACTTGTCTCGTGGTTTTCGTCAAGTGGTCCCACCGTGGTGTCATCCACTGCAAAAGCTTAGGGTGATACGCATGGCCTTCCAGTATAACAATGCCAGTCAGTGGTTCCAAGAATCCACCCCAAGGTCCCACTCCAACCCACATTTCGGTACCAGCATAATCGATGAGACGGCCGAAAGGAGACCATACTTGACTCCTAATCAGAGAGCCCAGATCATCAAAGATGGCAATGGGAGTTCCATTCTGGTCTGTTGCAACGAAGAATCGGCCATCGTCCTTGTCAATGGCAATGAGATGGTTCATGTCGTCATAGAGCAAGCTCATGGTCATTCCAGAATGAGGGTTGTGCAAATGTGTGATTAAATCTGGCAAGTCAGGACGTCCGTATATGATTTGTGTGGCGTTGTTCAGGTGGTCACGGTATACCGCTACTCTGCCAAAGTGATCGTACCCTAGAGTGAAAGACCAGCTCTCTCCAGTATCCCAGGCAGAAACGAGCTGTCCTTTTGTGTTGTATTTGAAGTTCTCATTGTCAATGCGAATGACAAAACCCCTGGAGTCATATTCTACCAGCGTTGAATCAACGCTGACGACTCGATCACACTCGTCATATTCTAGAGATTGCACAGATTCTCTGTTGGCATGGTTGACAATGTTACCATTTTCATCGTATCTGTAATGCCAAGTGTGCGTTCCTTTGGCTTCTTGGATCTGACCGTCTGCCATGTAAGTGATGTTGAGACCTTCTCGGCGACCTGCTACTTCGATCAGCCGTTCAGATATGCGATTACGATTGTCGTACTTCAGTTGCATCGTGTATACAACTCTGCCCTCGAGGGTCATATCCACGTGAGCTAAGCGCCCGTAATCGTCTTGTTTACGTGTGTTGACGAACTTCTTCTTTGGATTCTGCAACATCGTCTCGAGGATGTTATTTCTGATGATGCGCAGGTCAGAAATGAGTTCGAGGACGCCTGTCTGGTTATCGAAACGGACGTAAACTTCCTTCAAAGCGGCGTTGTTGATGTCTCCTTCCATCTTTCGAAGTCTGGCAGAGCCGTCGTACTGGAATTTGAGCTTCACACCGTGGAGGTTACTCTTGGAACCATATCGGATGCGCATTTCCTTCATGAGACCACCGTGGTATCGATAATCTGTCCTGACGTCGTCGTGGATGTGTTTGGTTCTGGCTGTACGCATCAGCCCTGTTTCCTCGTAGTATGTGTATTCCGTGTACCCGTGGCCATAGAGCTCTGCACTTATCTCGCCGTTGTCATTGTACTCGTACAGCAGTGTTCCTCCACGACCAGGGAGAGAGACTGAGAGCAGCCTTCCTCGCTCATCAAGACGCATCTGTTTGAATAAAAAATAATTAGCTGTACAGTAAAAATACTAATGTCTGATTGTGTAGTCAAGCTAGTCATAATTATGCTGGGGTATACTGTACTACTTGCATCTCTAAATTTCTTTACAAGTTAATTCTGAATACCAGAACAAAATGTTTATGATAATTAAATTATCTGGTAATCTCTCGTGAATCATTAGATTCACAAAAGAGCTAGGCACTTTTACACTTGTATTTTTGAGAGAGAGAGAGATTGGCACTGAAAGCTTAGCTTTCCACCAATGACTGCAACCGTCATCTTCTTCTGAAACAAAATACTTATATATATTTTTTAGAATGTCATATAAACTATTTGAAAAAGTGTTTGTATTTTATAATGAATGCGTCAGTTACCTGTATTGCAATACTATCCACAGGAAGAGCCAAGATGAGCCTATAGAATCCCAAGGAAGTTGTGAGGTGGAGTGTGTAGGCCGATCCGCGAGGCGTCACAACTTGTCGTAATGAACCAGCATCGTCGTATACCAGGCCATATGCACGTCCGCTTGGATGAGTCACTTTCTCAGGCTGGAAAAAGGAGAGAGCGAGCCTTTGTGAATTTTCCATCAACAAGGACAAATGTCAGTCCGGGCAGACAGCACGTTAATGCTGGTAAGTGTGAAACACTGATCCTTTCTATCTTTCAACTCTTGAATTACTAGTAAGTTGAGTCAAACGGAAGATAAAAGCTAATTTAGGATAAATGTTCACAAATTACATGAGGGATGAACATAAAAGTAAAGAAGTGGACTTTGATTCGTGGAATACTTTGAGAATTTTCGGAGGTAGTTTATTTCTTCTACTGAGAAATTCTTTAGAAATCAAAATTAAAAGCTGACGCTCTGTTGACCGAAATAATAAGCACAGGATTAATAATGTTAAGAATTCAAACTTGAAGAGAAATAAAGCATAACTCGTAAGTTTTCAGAGTGTGAATGTCAGGTATCACTGATCTGCGAAACTAGAAGAGAGAAATTAAAGAGTAAAAACAATCATAGATAGTAAAAGACCATTGTATCCCATTTACTGGAAGAATGGAGAGGGTCATGGTGCTTTTTAGGAGGAAAGAGTATGCTGATATTGCTTTAAAGCAAAAAAAGAAATATATTACCATAAAGCAAAAAGGAAATATTGCTATTTTATTTCTAAAGTTTACACTGCTTTAATATTCCGGAAAATAAACTTTCTTGGTACCACATGAACCATGTAAGAAGACTAAAAGCTAAGATTTGTCAGGAAACGGCATAGAATGAAAAGTTAGTTTTCTCAACAATATCCTGCACTACTGGTTAGCACTACACTAATTGCAATGGTTGTCACAAGAAAGTAGGTATAATAAGGTACACTATTTTTCTATTTTGAACAGGTAGAGATAACCAGGAATGATTGTTAGTGTGGGTATGAGGCAGGCCGAGATTAGACACTAACTTTCTGTCTAAATAATATTTAAACTACTACTGTACATGTACATGTACAAGAACAAGATATTAGTGCAAAAGAGGTGAAAGATGCCTTAAAATCCGTTAAAAATGGAAATCTGCTGGTGTGTGCGGGGTAACTGCAGAGATGCTAAAAGCAGGAGGACGAAGGATGATAGAGGCATTAAGAGTTGTTTTAACATAGTTTGGAAAACAGAGGTGGTACCAAGTGATAGGAAAAAGGCAATTATGATACCAATATATAAAAATAAGGGAAGCAAAAGGGAGTGTGGTAACTATCGGGGCATAAGTTTACTGTCAGTCCCAGGGAAGATATTCATGAGAGTAATACTTAACAGAATAAGACCTATAGTAGAAGAGAAACTTAGAGAACAGCAGTGTGGTTTTAGAAGTGGAAGGTCAACAGCGGATCAAATTTTCACCTCAAGACAGATAATTGAGAAATGATGGGAGTATGCAAAGCCAATATTCTGTGCTTTTATAGACTTGGAGAAAACGTATGAATCAGTATGGAGAGATGGAATGTGGAGAGCGGCAGAACACTATGGTATACCACTGAAAGTGATAAGGATACTTAAGAACTGGTATCAAGGTGTGTGCAGCTGTGTACAGCTGGATGGACAGCAGAGTGACTGGTTCCCAGTTGGAAGTGGGCTAAGACAGGGATGTGTTATGTCACCCACCTTGTTTAATGTATATATTGACCATATAATGAGAAGAGTGATGGAGAATGAAAACAGAGGGGCTAGTATTGGTAGAGAAGTTTTTATGGATTTGGACTTTGCTGATGATGTTGCATTGATTGCTGATACGTGGCTGGTGCTGGTAGGTATGGTAATGAGGATGGAAACAGAGATACGGAATTTTGACTAGAACATCAGCACAAAGAAGAGCGAGATCATGGTTGTGAGTAAGGATGACGATTGGGAGCACATGGAGGATATGACAATCAGAGGACAGGAACTCAAGCAAGTTGAGTTTAAGTTTGTATACTTGGGAAGGTGGTAACAGCAGACAGGAGGCAAATTGAAGATATACAAAGAAGAAAACTAGGAGCAGCAAGAGCTTTTGAGGTTCTGAGAAAAAACGTTTGGTCAAGGCTTGAGATCAGTGACGGGAAGATAAAGTAAAGTAAAGTAACTGTACATGTAAAACACTGGACTGAAATGTTGTGAAAATACCAAATTTGTAACTAATTTGTATTTTTCATAACTAACAAACCTGAGGTCTTAACATTAGGATTTACTAGCGCCAAGCTGGAAACCGGTAGAATAAAAATACACTTGTGAGATCCAGGGACTAATGGCATCTATACCAGGTCACGGGGCATGTATACCCAGAATGCCCACGGCTACCTGTGACCCATCAGTTATATTTCTAACCCAGTTTAGACTGCTAGAGGGGTGGTTCGAGGTGGGCCTTTAACTTTGTTAAGAGACCTCAGGTTTGTTGGGGTAGTTATGAAAAAAAAAAAAAAAAAAAAATACAAATTTTTAGTTACAAATTTGGTATTTTATGTTCATACACGAAACAAACCTTCGGTCTTAACATTAGGATAGACTTACTATTGGAGGGAGGTAAGTCTCTACAACTGACTGAAGTTTGCCACCTTATCCATTTCCGAATATATAGGGAAATTCTAGAGAATGGACAATGAACCTAGGACCAAAGATATAAGCGGATCTATTGGTTTCCTCCCACTGGGTGTAGATACCATTCTACTGTTTACTCTTGTCCCTTGCGACTGGATCCACCTTCACCCCTCTTTCCTTATTATCCAGAGGGGTGTGTTGCTACTGAAAGTATATCATCAGCTAAGATAGCTTCACAGTATGGCTGACCATCTCACCTGCATCTAGTCCGTTCCAGCACATGACGGTACTCTCTTCATATTGCCCGTAGTTAAAGGAGTAGGAAGAAAGTAGTAAAGAAAAAAGACCAGTCATCCCATTCATTCTACTTTCATACCTTCATCTTAGACTAGACGCAACTGACCCGCCAGGGGCACTGGATGAACTATATCACTTGTTGGGCCGCCACCACTGGACCCAAGAAAAGGTGTCCAAGGATCTATGGGCAACATCTTTCAAATAAAATGAGGTGAAAGTTGTTTGGCGCTTCCACACGCCACTTTCAGAATTTTATCCACAGACATGTTCTTCTTAAATGCCAGGGAAGCTCACACCCCTGATGTCATGAGCTCTAGCTCCCACCTGGCTATCTGACCCTCTGTCTTCTGCAGTATAAGCATTTCTGATTGTCTCCCTTAGCCAAAATGATAATGTATTCTTGGACACTTCCTTCTTGTTCCGTCCTGTACTTACGAACAACCTCTGGCACCCCGGCCTGAGGTGCCTTGTTCTCTTTAAGTACTCCCTTAGTGCCCTGACGGGGCACAGGAGCATTTCAGCTTTGTCGTTGTCTACAAAGTCTGCCAAGGAAGGTATGGTAAAGGAGTCGAATCTGCCGTCTACTATTGTTGGATTTTGGGTCTTTGCCACGAATTCTGGGACAAACTCACACACCATTGATCTCCAACCTCTCGAGTGCTTTATGAGATATGAGAGGCCATGTAGCTCCCCACCCTTTTGGTTGAAGCCAGGGCCAATAAGAAGACTGTCTTCAGGTCAGGCTCCTATCCGTGGACTGCCTTAGCGGTTCGTAAGGGGGTTTTGTCAGACTACTCAGTACCTTGGTCAGATCCCAATCTGGGGCTTTTAGCTCCTTTGGTGGGCATGGACTGTTTCAAAGCTCCTCATCAGCATGGACCAACTCCCATGAAGACGATATGTCCACTCCTTTCATTCGTAAGACTGAGGCTAGAGCAGCCCTGTACCCCTTCACTGCAGATACAGACATATGTTTTTCTGTTCTGAGATATATCAGAAAGTCTGTAAACCAATCACAGTATGCTGACCACTTCCCTTGGTATACTGTCGCAGATGATTTTCTGATATTACCTGCCATCTGAGTTGCTGCTTTCTGCGAAAACCCTCGCTCTCGGAGGAGATACTTGACAGTCTCCACCCGTGAAGCGATAGGGACTTCACCGACTGGTGGTACCTCTCCACGTGAGGCTGACACAGAAGGTTGCTCCATGGAGGTAACTCTCTTGGCACATCTACTAGGAGTTCCAGTAGGTCTGGAAACCACTCTGCTTTCGGCCATAACGGGGCTACCAGGGTCATCTTGAGGTTCTGAGACCGCATTACCTGTTCAGAACCTGACGGATTAGACAAAATGGAGGAAATGCGTACACGTCCAGATTGTCCCAGGGTGTTGTAGCGCATCTTCTGCTGCTGCCTCTGCGTCCGGGACTACTGAACAATACACTTCCAACTTTTTGTTGTACCTGGTTGCGAATAGGTCTATGATCGGTCCTTCCCACAACATGAGCATCCTGTCCACTACCTGTTGGTGTAGGGACCACTCCGTTCCCAGAATCTGATCCCATGCCGCGGCTCAACTTGTCGGCCACTATGTTTCTTTTTTCCCGGAATATACCTGGCCTTGATGTCTACCAGGTTCTCTATAGCCCACTGGTGAAGTTGAACTGTCATCACATGTAACTGCCCGAGAACTAGGCCTCCTTGCTTGTTTATATAAGCTACTACTGTGGTGTTGTCTGACATCAATACCACCGAGTGTCCCTTTACTCTCTCCCTGAATTCTTGTAGAGCCAGGAAAGCTGCTTTCAACTCCAGCACGTTTATATGGAGTTCTCTGTCCTTGCAACTCCATTTTGCTGACACCATCAACTCCTCCATATGGGCTCCCAGCCTTCTAGTGACGCATCCGAGAACAGCAAGAGGTCTGGGGAGGATTGTTTGAAGGGGGACACCCACTGTCAGATTGTCGTCGTCCACCCACCACAGCAGTCTTTCCTTTCCTCACTTCTGCCGACAAGGGAATTTGCTCGTACGGGTGATCTACTGTTGGTGACCAAAACTCCTTCATCCTCCATTGTAGGGACCGAAGGTGTAGCCTTCCTTGTGGTACTAGCTTCTCCAGGGAGGTTAGGATTCCCAGCACCACCTGCCACTGTCTTGCTGGCTGTGTTCTGCTTTCCCAGAAAGGCATTCACCACTTGTTTGCATTTCTGTACTCTTTGGTCTGTCGGGAATACTTTGGCTTGTGTTTGTGTCTATCACCATTCCCAGATATTCCAAATGTTGACTTGGATCCAGCTGCGACTTCTGCTGATTCACCACAATACCTAGGCTGTGACAAAGCTGCAGGAGGGCCGCCCTGTCCCTGAGTAATTTCTCTCCCTGGACTTGCTATCACCAGCCAATCGTCCAGATCTATCAGCCTGATCCCCTGATCGTGCGCCCACGCCGACACGAGGGTGAACACTCTTGTAAAAACTTGAGGAGACGTTGTCAATCCGAAGCACAGGACCTTGAACTCGAAAACTTTCCCTGCAAGACTGAAGCGGAGAAATTTCCTTGAAGACTGATGGACTGGTATCTGAAAGTATGCGTCCTTTAGATCGACTGTCAGCATAAAGTCTCCGATTCTGACTGCTTGTAGAACCATTTTCGGAGTTTCCATCTTGAAACTGGTTTCCTTATAAACAGATTCAGCGTTGACAGGTCTATTACTGTCTTCCACTCCCCGTTGGCTTTGGGTACCAGGAAAATCCTGCTGTAAAAGCCTTTTGTCGGACTGCATACTTGTTGCACAGCTCCTTTTTCCATCATCTTCTTCACTTCGTCCTGCAGAATAGTGGCCTTCTGAGATTTGTGGGCATACTAAGTGACGTGGGGTAATGGTTGATCTGTCAGGGGCGGGTTACCTCGAACGGAATCAAATACCCGATCCTGAGAACATCCACCACCCACTGCTCTGCCCCACCTAGTTCCTGCCACACCTTCCAGTGATTTGCCAGGCAACCCCCCACTGGTGTGGCCGAGTGATGGGAGGCGCCCATCCTATCTTCTTGAGCCTCTCCCCCTTCCTCTATTGCCCCTTCCTCTGTTGTTTCTATTGTGAAAGGGCCGATGCGTTCTCCTCTTTGGGGAAGAGGGTCTTGTGATCTATTAGGGATGCTATGTCTCACTGGTTCTTTCGAGACACTTGCTGTTGTCTTCCCTCCAAAGGAATAGTTTGACTGTTAGAGGTTTTCCTAACTGCCTGTTGCACCAACCTATCGTTAGTGTCCATCCTTCTTCTATCTATCGCTTCTTCCAGTATGACCTCTGGCAACAGTAGTTGCGATTCCAAGATATCCCCATTCCTCATTGCTAACAGGAATCCAAATCCACATTGCGGCTTAGTCTAGCCAATGCTGCATCTCTCCTCATTAGCAGGATATTTGCCCAAACATTGGCACTTAACGTTTGTCAGGTACGCAATCGCCTTGGACCCTGACTGTAGTAATCTAATGAACAATGGTTCATCCACTACTTCCTTGTTGCTTCCGAGGATGCAATTTTCGCCACTGCTGTTGACCAAAGGTCTAACCAGGACGCAGCCTGAAAGACAGAAGAAGCTGTTGCTTCTAACGTGGCAGCCTCTTGGTACGTCATCGAGGGGCACTCCATTTTAACCTGATCCAAGGTTAATCCAGGCCTTAACCTTACAACATTAGGGTTCATTTGTCTAGACAGCAAAGGGACCTTCCGGTGTCGTATATATTTCCTTTGCTTTATCATTGGAGGGGAATAAATTTAAATGATCTATTAGATCTTAAGGAATTATCCCTCCCTGCAATCTTTGCGTTTACGTTGTTGCAAGACCGATTCCGCATGACTCGAACAAGGCAATTCATACGACACCTTGGTATCCCTCTTAGTCCAAACGCCATGTCAATTCCCGGAGGAAGCATACTGGCCGTGTTTCTGTCTTCTCCGAAAGGCTATTGAATTGACGAATCAAATCAATAACCTCTGCATACGAGGCCAGAAACTCTTGGTTTTCCTCCTTCCTCCGGCTCTAGACCCCCCCCCCCCCACTCCCCCCGTACCACTCATCCTTCCTCCGTCGTACGAGAGATGTTGTCTCGCCTCTATCTTCTGACAGACGGCCCGGAATTCCACGGCCGCCTGCCCCTACGGCCCGCGGCCTCTTTGATCTTTGCTGGCCGCTGTTGGCTCGATCCCAGATAGTCAGCAGGGGAACGAGAACGTCTCACTCTTTCTCTGCTCACGGATCTAGAGCGAGAATCTCGTCTAGATCTCCAAGATGAAGGCTCCCTTAAGACAGAGGTAAGTTCGTCTTTATTAGCATTAGCATCGTTTTCGAGCGTCGGCGAGCCCGGCCTCGGCCTTCTATCCAGACGGACACTGCCTTCCACGAACGTATCCGCCGAGGTTGCCAACTCTCTATTTTTCGTACTTTTAATAGGAGCCTTATCGTCCTTCGTACGTATTTTGAACGGCCTTACGGGCGAAACTGGGACCGCATTCCATCCTCTGCTGCACCTTTCGCCGCCAACGTCGATTTTACCAGAGGTATCGCAGTTTTTGCGATCCGAACTGGCAACTCCGCCTCGGCCGCTAGCTCGCCGGCCGTCACCTCTCTCGCTTGTTCGGACTCTTGCGAACGGCTTCGTCTGGCAACCTTGTGCTTAATAGCCACTGATTTTCCGACCTTCTTGCTGACTTGGAAAAAGACAGTCTTCGTCCGAAGAAGAGGAAGAATTGATTCTTCTCTCGGCCCGAGGATCCGCTAGGAACTCCCGAATCCTCCTCCAACGCTTGACTGGCGCTCGCCGTGACGTTATCGGACTTAGCGATGACGCCGAACTAGAGGAAGAAGACGAAGAAGGCGAATCACACTTTCTTTTTTGCCTCTCTTATTCATTCTCTCCTCTATATCCTGTAACTTCTGCATTACAGTTTGCATTGACGGATCAGAAGGCGTATTAGCGTCTGGGAGCCGCGAAAAAAGGCCGGAATCGGTCTGTGACGTCATCACGCCTGCCATCTCAGTGTGACGTATGTTGTGACGTCATCCCTCTCGTAGGGAGAGACTGAGAGGTTTCTGCTGGTAACCGCACGTTTGCTGCCAAATTACCTCCCACGTTCTGCATCGCTGTAAATACTGAGTGGGATGGTGAAGCAGCGGCATTAATTTCCCATAAATTGTTGCAAGCCCGGGGGATGAGGAACATTCAGCGCTGCCGGACCCTGCTGGAACCGTGACGTCATATAATGCGCAAGCAGACCATCCAAGGTGGTAACGCCTGTAGGCCTAGCGCTGACCACGTACCATCTAACCTATGCTTCTTGCGTAGCAGGAGCCTGGAACAAAGATGGCGGATCTCCCCCTCTACTTTGCTGGGAAGAAAGGAGAGTGCAAATTATTCATAAAATTACCCAAGGCCCCTCCCGAACGTTTCGATACAGAACCGCTAGGAGAAACCGCCAAGGGGTATGAGACAATTCAAAAGCAGGTGGAGAAACATATGGAGCAGCCTGGTTTATTACCGATACAAAAGAAGCCGGTAAGGTTTGGTCATCCAAAGATGGCGTCACCCCCTTTCTTTTGTATTGGCTTTTCCATAGAACTTCTTCCACTGTTCCACCGACCAACCGCGACAAACAGAACACGGATTAGTAACCGTACATACGTTTTCCCTGCACCTACTACACGTTGGATGAGGATCCGTCGACACCGAGGTTAGGAACCTAGAACAAGGGAAGCCACTGACTCCTGGGATTCCTTTGTCTCCTCTTCGAAAGCGGTTTAGACGAGTCCCGATGTTGAGGCAAAATTCTCCATCATACCACGTATACACTCTTACCACACATGATCACACTTGGAGAAAGAAAAGGAATGAAAAATAAAAAGAAATGGAAATGGATAAAGAACGGGCAAACTGAAAAACCGGCTTTAAATGAGATAGACAGTAACACGTCTTATCTTAAAGGCGGTAGAAATAACTGATGGGTCACAGGTAGCCGTGGGCATTCTGGGTATACATGCCCCGTGCCTGGTATAGATGCCATTAGTCCCTGGATCTCACAAGTGTAATTTTAATTCTACCGGTTTCCAGCTTGGCGCTAGTAAATCCTAATGTTAAGACCGAAGGTTTGTTTCGTGTATGAACAACATTAAATTATTTACCTTAGTCAGTTTTTCTCTGTAATCATAGTTGACTGTTGTGCCATCAGCATAAGTGACAGACTCCATGCGCAAGTAAATGTCATACTTATACTCTTCTGAATGGTCGCCACGAACCCAGCTGGTAATGTGGCCCCAGTGATCGTAGGTGACATTGCTTGGCACCAAGGGTGGCACCGGGACCCACTGGACAGGTCTTCCAAAGTGATCATAAGTAATGTTCACCATGACCTGACCCGAAACAGACAGCAGAACTTCTGATGAGGATGCACGATCATAGGTCAGGGTAAGTAACTCTGCTCCATTCACTCGCAGTGTTCCTGACACCTGCAATAAGAAAAGTATTAGGTTAACAAGCTCAACAGTTTAAAGTCTCTACAGAATAAGTGATCTTAAATCCTAAAAAATTAGTTTCCAGCAACAAAAGTTTCCTTTAGATACTGATCTACCACATCAGTAATTGTACTGTACTGGACCATCAGATAGCAATACTGATCTACCACATTTGTAATTATACTGTACTGTACCTTCAGATAAGCAATACTGATCTACCACATGTGTAACTGTACCGCGCCGAACCTTCAGATAGCAATACTGATCTAACACATTTGTAATTGTACTGTACTGTATCTTCGGATTAGCAATATGATTTACCACATTTATAATTGTACCATACTTTACCTTCAGATTAGCTCCTCCATTGTATGTAGATGCTGGGGAATAACTCCATTCATAGCGGTTAACAAGGTTGTCACTGATGTGTGTCTGTTGGCGAGACAGAATTGGGAACATCTCGGCTGCTGTGGGATTATTGGATTCAAGTACACGGTAGGCAGTCTTCTCCAAGGAAATTTCGTGGTTCCAAGCAGTTATGATGCGCAACTGACCGTCACCATCGAGATCGGATACGGCTTCAATAGCTCCTGTAAATATGACATACAGATTTGGCAATGTGACTTTTCATGATTTGAATCAAACAAAGTACTTTATGCTCAACAACGTACAGCTTTTTTCTAAACATAGTTTCGTGTAAACTTAGAGTTATCAGTGATTAATAATCTCATAGCAAAGGAATTTTATGGAGTATATGAAGGAATGTAAGGGCAACATTCCTAATGAAGCTATAATCGAATTCATCTAACCTGAATCATGACTCAAGACATTTCCTCTAACTCTGGTTGTGACAAGATCCTTGCCATCCCGAGTCACAGTGATCTTGGCTCCTCGTACACTCAAGTCGAAGCTCAACTGGATGATCTGCCCTGTTGGAAGGACAGCCTGTACCAAGCGCCCTTGATCGTCATACTCGTAACTGTAAGTTCTGCCCAGAGCTTCAATCTTGGACCGCATGAGTCCCCTGTTTCCGTGATAACGGAAGGTGATGTTATATCCATCTGGGGTCACCAATTCCTTCAGTAACTTGTTCATGTTCAAGCTGACCATGATGCGCTGTTTCTGTGGGTTGTCAATAGCCTTGACAGCACCAGAGTGGTTCCTGATGAGCTGAATCGTATTACTGGCTGCGTCGGTGACAGCCAGCAGCTTCCCTGTGCTGGAACTGTCTGTGTACTGGAATGTGTAGATGGTCTGTCCCGTGACGAGGTTCTTGGTGGTCACGTGCTGTCCGAAGCGGTTGAAGACGTACACTTCGTGCGTGTCTGGAGAGAAGATTTCGTATTCCTTCCGCTCGTCATTGAGTTCTGGCAACAGAGACTGCACAGACCTGACTCTGTAGCCCGCCTGGTCGCTGATATGTAACACGCCATCGGGGGTCACGGCAATGGATGAGATGGAGGAGAAAATGGCGGACGTGGCGGAGACGTTGTCCAGCGGTTGGCAGAAGCAGGCTGGTTCCCTGCAGTTGCACCTGGAATCGGCTCCTGCGAAGGTGGTGATGCGACCGTCGCTTGTTATGACTCGTACGCGGTTGATTCTCTGGTTGTCACTCTCTGCCACGTATAACTCGCCTGTCAAAAAACATCATTAGTAATTGTTACTTGCATGAACAATAAATGCTTATTTATTTTATATCTACGTCCCTTTTATGTGCCTCTCTGGAAGGCTAACAATTGTTTAGAAGATGACCATAGAACTGATGCTTTACAATACTTTACGTAACACGGTCATTTACGAGACCCAATCTCTTTTGCATGCATTAGGATTCACATGATAAATACCGAAAATAAAAGTGTAGTCACATTACTAGTGAAACGATGAAATAACATAACACTGGTGCAAATGTTTGAGTGTTTGTGCAAGAACGATATTAAAATATATTAAGTTAACGTTTATACTTAAGTTTATGTAGTTGCTGAACTTGATATGTTCATTTTATTAAATAAATATCTCAATGAATATTAAAAATTACCAGAATGACTGATGACCTATTTTTGAAGATCTATGAAAATGGCTTCCTTAATTAAATGGATGATTAGATCATAACTATAGACTTGAATTTTTTCTAATTAGTTGGGGAGTTTAATCATCACAGTGTTATTACCATAAGGTTCTATTAGTACAGCCATTCCTCACTGAGAGTGATGTCGCTAATATCAGAAAGTCGATAAACAAATATAAGCTTGTCATATGAAAAAAAAAAAAAAAAAAAATCTAAAAAGACCCATAACAAGTGAAGCAATAAAATCGCTTCCCGAACAGCTGATTGACAGATGACTGTCTCGATACGGGGGAATTAAGGTTCCGTGAGTGACGACTGCGTTTTGCTTTTGACATTTAAATTTGATAGAAGAAGACTTCATTGTTTTAATAAAAAAAAAATTTACAACGCTGTGTTACGGCTAAAATAACATGGCCACTGCTTGCGTTAAGGTAGGTGGTCTTCTAAGGGAGATTCACATCACTCCACTTGACCTAAAAACAATACACAAATCTACCTGTCTTCAGAATTTGTAATCGTACATATGGAGTGATTGTACCAATAAGCAAAGTGATTTTGCAAAGCCTTGGTCTCTTTGTTTTTCTAGCTTATCCTACTGGCGGAAACTAAACGTGAACATTACGTGATATTCCAGTATACGCAGCAATCATGGATATGTACGTGCGGAAGTACGCACTGTACTTTGAATAGAGGATGAACACTATTCACATGGAACAAGCCCAAAGGGTCTACTGACTTGAAATTCAGGCGTCCAAAGAATGTGGAGTTCACTCGAAAGAGATAACAGAATGGGAACTACAGTTATCAGAGAAAAAGTTAATTAACAAATGAATAAATAAATAAAATTGTGAAAAAAATATTGAAATAAGTTGAAATGTATTAGGGAGTAAAGCACGGCACCTTCGCTTGAACTTTTGAAGTTCCAGTTGTACGACATCGTTATAGGCAAACATTCTCCATTAAGGAACTGAACGAGTATTACAAACTTCACTCACGCAAAGAAAAGGAGGTAACATTCTGCTTTCCACTCACCGTGAGGAGAAAATGCTATCGACTGAGGATTGAGCAAAAGCGCGGTGCGGGAGACATCTGGCGGGTCGTTTGGAGGAGTTGGACAGTTGAGCGATCGGCCAGTCAGCACCTGCGTGTGATCGGACGAAAAAATGATTAAGTGTGAAGTAATGGCATTCACAGGTGGGAATTGTAGAGGAAGCTCATTCGAATTTCACGTGATGTTGTCATGAGAAAAACAAAACCATTTTTTGGGATCAATCAAATTGAAAATATTAAAGTAATAGCTGCAATCATACACATTTAATTAATATCATCTTGACGAATCCGTCGTACCTATATTTAAAGCTTATCTTCCTCCACACATAAATGCTACTGCATAGAATGTTCTTGATTAATCCATACCCTCAACTGATGACAGACGATGCTACCAAAGTAATGCAGTTATGTATGTTGCCTTTTTTCCCCATTACCTGCCCATTTCTTCCCATTACCTAACCATTTCTACCCATCACCTAACCATTTCTTCCCATTACCAACACATTCTTCCTAGTATTTCCTGCCCATTTCTTCCCATTGCCTGCATATTTCTCCCCATTACCACCAGTGTTCCCTTTACCCGTCTATCTCTTCCCATCACCCTCCCATCTCATCCCATTACCTGGACGCGGCTATCAGGAGTGACCCTGAGGACGAGGTGGTCATCCAGAATGTGGAGCGAACCGTCGAGGGGCGAAATTGCCAACTCCGTCGGCCACCGTAGGTGGAGCTGGTCCATGTTGATGGTGCCGTTGCAGGGCACCGGCGCCCAGTGGGATCGGTGGTCGTGCCCTCCGATGACCGTGTGGATGATTCCGGCGGGACTGACCACTCGGATGTTGGTGCCATCCGCGATGTAGATGTCACCCGCGGATGAGATCGCCAGACCTGTTGGGTGGATGAGGTAACTGGGTCAGTATTCAGAATCCTTTGTTAAACGATATGGAATATAGAATTTTGGGCAAAGGCCAAGCGCAGTGACCTATGAGGCCATTCAGCGCTGAAAAAGCAATCGAGAGTAGAAAGGTTGACAGGAGGAAACCTCACAGTTGCATATGTAACAATTGTTAGGAGAATGGATAGCAAGATGGAAGAAAGAGAATGCGAAAGGAGGTACAGTCAAAGGAATCAAAGAGGTTGCAGCTAGGGGCCGAAGGGATGCTGCAAAGACCCTTCAGTAAAGCCTACAGTCCTCCGCGTGAAGTGCACTGATGACACTACCCTCCACGGGGATTTGATATGTCTGACATTATCAATTACTCTTTCAGTTCTTAAATTATTCTGAACGATTGTGGTTTTCCTTTTCTAATTTTTTTTTACCTAATCGACTTAAAAAACCTGAAATAATCCCAATATTCTTACTTGTTATGGTAACTAACCAACAAAACTTCAAACGCTGAACTGTATAATTACTCTAACAACCAACATAAGTTCAAAATTCCTTCAAAAACTTTTTTTTTTTTTATTTAAACAAAAACATGACTCAAAACAGCAACATAAAGACTAAGAAAACATTTACCTTTCGGATAAGTCAACCTGGCGTGTATGGCGTGATCTCCGTCGCCGCATTTATGAGGGTCCCCAGGAAGGCACCTCTGCCCGGAGCCGACGACGGCGATGGTGTTGTGCAAAGGGTTCAGAACGTTGTCTGTGCTCTCCAGCCGAAGGACCTGATGCGCCTCCGGGTCGCTGACATACACGCTTCCGTCGAGGGGAGACACGGCCACATGGTACCGGTATGATACGCGAGTCTCGCTGTTAGTAGGGGAAAGTGGGTCGGTTTGAATGAATTTGATTCGTTCGAAATAGTCGCTCTGTGAATCTACACAGATCTTAAAAACTGCTGTGGCTAGAGGGCTGCAATTTGGTACCTTGATCATCCACCCTCCAATCATTAATCACACCAGATTGCAGTCCTCTAACCTCAGCCGTTTTCATTTTATTTAACTGGGCTGCGATTTGTTGCGCGTGTGGAATTCGAAGCAAGCAGAAAGCCGATGGTAACGATAATAACAATTATGGTTTCAATTGTGACGTTGAATATAAACATTGTTAAAAGAATTTTACTAATTAATAAATCTATATATATTGTATGATACACACACACACACACACACACACACACACACACACACACACATATATATATATATATATATATATATATATATATATATATTGTGCTAGCACACACACACACACACACACACACACACACACACCACACGCATATATAGATATATTATATATATGTATTATGTTATTATATATATTGTGTGTGTGTGTGTGTGTGTGTGTGTGTGTGTGTGTGTGTGTGTGTGTACACAGACACACTAGTTGCACACGATAAATATAAACTAGAGGAAAGCTTAACAAACTAGAAATGTGCGCAGTGGCATTCAATATTCATAGGGGTAATTTATGAATACTTCAAGCATATGACAAATCCTTTTTACCGATAACTGAATCTTATTAATGTAGACATGGAACAGAAAAAAACATCAGCATCTAGTTGGTGGAGCGGTCTGAAGCTTTCAATAATAAACGAAAAAGCGATTTAAACAAGAGAGAATGAACAGACTTTTATTCAACTAGAGAAAGAGAGATAAAAATAAAACCTGTCGTGATTGAGTTGAATATAGAATTTAGGCCAAAGGTCAAGCACTGGGACCTATGAGGACATCCAACGCCGAAACGGAAATTGACGGTAAAAGGTCTGAAAGGTGTAACAGGAAGAAAACCTCGCAGTTGCACTATGAATCAATTGTTAAGACAGGGTAGAAAGTAAGATGGAAGAAAGAGAATATGAAAGAAGGTACAGTAAAAGAAACGAAACGGGGTTGCAGCTAGGGGCCGAAGTCATGCTGCAAAGAACTTAGGTAAGGTGCACTTATGGCACTAACCCCGTAAGGGGTCTGTCATGATTATCGAGCTGTTTACCCAACAGCAGAGAAATACAGAATGTATGATAGACTAATTTAATATAATAAGAACAAGTAAAAAATGCGCCGAAGTTTCTTCGACGCAATCGAGTTTTCTGTACAGCGTATAATCAAGGCCACCGAAAATAGATCTTTCTTTTGGTGGTCTCGGTATAATGCTGTATGAGCCGCGGCCATAAAACTCTCAGCCGGCCGAGGTGGCCTGTCCTATATCGTTGCCAGAGGCACGAGCATGGCTAACTTAAACATTAAATCAAATAAACACTACATAGGCTAGAGGGCTGCAATTTGGTATGTTTGGTGACTGGAGGGTGGATGAGCAACATACCAATTTGCAGCCATCTAGCCTCTGTAGTGTTGAAGATCTGAGGGCGGACAGGAAATAATGCAGACGGGCAGACAAAGCCATCTCAATAGTGTTCTTTTACAGAGAACTAAAAACCTAGCGTCGCAACTGAAAAGGTTATGGTAACGAAAATACCGGATAAAACCCCATCAACAAGAAAACCTCTATATGAAACGATTTTACAAAGAAAACGTCCCCTTGGCAGAGATATACGAAAATGAGGACTACAGGGTCCCCTCTCCTTGAAATATGAGAATTACGACGACAATGAGCCCCTCGTCTCTGTCTGCAGAAATATGAAAACAGCAGCAGCGCATAAACTGCAGCGAAAACATGACGCGACCCTCGAATAAAATATAATGGAATAACTTAGAGAGGTCATTTCTCCTCCGTCTGCCAACGTTTGATCGCGCTGCCGATAAATTAATGATGCAGGGGCATCAATAATGGCCGGCTGCTCTTTCACTTGGCCAGGAGGGCCGGCTTTGATCCGACTTTGTGTCAATGACGCGCCATCAATTACAGTAATTACCGTACTTTGAGTAATACATAAAAGAACAAAATGATACCCGCTGATGCCTGCTGCTGCTTCTGCTGGATATACAGAAGGCCTTTGATACGGCCAGTTCCCCAGAACTCACTGTCATGGACACGACCGAAATTCTCGCGTTGATAAAAGATAGAGAGAGAGAGAGAGAGAGAGAATAATAAAATTCGCACAGGATTTAAGTGAACGAATGTCCACTTTATATAACGGATTAAAGAATTAAAGTTCACTGCAGAATAGACACGTCTATTTCAAGCGCTTTCAGTAACTGGTTAGTTTTAATGAAAGTGGTTTTATGCCAGCGCAGGTCCTTGCCTCAAGTGCCGTAAGGCGTGGCAAAGTAAGGCCTGATGTGGACCTCTGCAATCCTTCCAAACAACAGAAACCGCGCAATATTGCTCGTGCGCCGTAAGATGGCACCGTAGCGCCCACAAGGGAGCTACATCTCAAATTTTCTTTGAGGAAACAGAGGTTAAACCAAAGATGTTTCTGTTCTATTCTTTTTAGGAAGAAAAACTTACTCGAAGAAAAAAAAAAAAACTGATCAACTGTAGAGAAGGTGCCACTGAATTCAAAATTGCGAAAAAAAAACACTTACTTCAGCCTGGCAACCACAGATACACCACCACTGAATTAGACAGATCGGTGTAAAAAAAAAATTACTTCCAAAAGAAAACTTTCCTAAAAAAAAAAAATCTAAATGTAGAGAGGGTTCCACCTAATTTTTAACCACGAATTATGATGAAAAAAAATTCATTCAGGAAAAAATTCAGATAAAAAAAGATTTACTTGAGCCTAGGAACCGTAGAGACAGTGCCACTGAACTAAAGACACATCAGTGAAAAAAATACTGCTGGAAGAAAAACTAACTCAAAAAAAACATTAATCTAACACACAAAACCTTAATCTAACACAGAGTGCCACTGAAAAGCAAAAAAAAATAATAATAATAATAAAATAATTCAGGGAAAAAATACCCAAAATAAAAAAAGACACTCACTTGAGCCTAGCAACCGTGGAGACAGTACCATCTGGCTTGACGCGCCTAATGAGGTTGAAGTCGCCCACGTACAGGGAGCCGTCAGGCGCCGCTGCCAAACAGGTGGGCGCCAATAAGGGCGACTCGCTGGCCTTCCCCTCACAAAGGGCGCCGCAGTCTACCTCCCTCTGCTCCCCCGTCCCCAGGAGGGTGGTCACCAGGTGTCTCTGGGCCGATAGATAGATGTTTTGCCCGTCTCCTTTCTGGAGTATGCCTGGTGGACGGAGGTAAAGTTGGAATGAAAAATAATGACATACAATAGTTTCAATTAAAATTGGAAATTTGAAAAAATGGCGATTACATCAATAATATGAAATGAGTGATATTTTTATGTAGTATTTCTTAACGTTTACATTGTACTTGATTCGTTTTATATAAGAGGTATATTAGGAGGAAATTGCACAATAATGTGAAACTTTTAGAATATATATATATATATATATATATATATATATATATATATATATATATATATATATATATATATATACACACACACACACGTGTGTGTGTTTGTTTGTATGGTGCTTTTACGTTGCATGGAACCAGTGGTTATTCAGCAACGGGACCAACGGCTTTACGTGACTTCCGAACCACGTCGAGAGTGAACTTCCATCACCAGAAATACACATCTCTCACTCCTCAATGGAATGGCCGAGAATCGAACCCGCGAACACCGAGGTGGAACGCAAACACCATATCAACCACGCCACTGAGGCGCTGTGTGTGAGAGAGAGAGAGAGAGAGGAGATGAGAGAGACAAGAGAGAGAGAGAGAGAGAGCTTTGAGCTTTACACAACCAATACTAGTTGTATTGTTTTAGTTTGATGAAATTAACAGTCGCTAGAGAAAGTTTTGTTCAAATTATATATATATATATATATATATATATATATATATATATATATATATATATATATATATATATATATATATATATATACAGAGAGAGAGAGAGAGAGAGAGAATTGACTTTTTATCGAAATACACAATAAATAATTATAATAATAAAACCACTTACCCTGATGTACGTTATAAGCGTGATGCACATGGATATTGAAACCGCCCACTCCAGATATGCCGATGTCGTACCCGGCAATCCTGGCCGTCTGGTGCTCCCAGATAATACGGCTGCAGGTGCTGTGTTCATACCCAACGGAGACCCTCGCTACTGAGACGCCATAGACGCTTTGGCTGTAAGGAGATTTTTTTTATTATCATAATGGCTGTAGCGAGAGATTTTTTTTGGAGGTTCTGTTTTTACAATGGCTGAATCAAGGGTAGATTTTTTTTTTTATTGTGAGAAAACTTCTGCACTTAATCTAGTGGATAAAGAAACTATTAATTTTTAATTCTGGCTGTTGATGCGGGATTTTTTTTGGGGGGTGTTATGTGATATTTTTTATTACACCTTAAGCCATTAGTTATTTTTTTGTACTGACCTTCGTTAGAAGCACTTTTTTTAGATTTAACTTGAGGTGTTGAAAAGTTTTTTCATTTAGCTTAGTAGTAATTTTTAATTTTTTGGCACAGTCGGACGATTTTTTTCTACATCTGACCGTTTGCAACGCTAATTTTTCGAAATGAAATAGAACTAAAAGAGTATGAATTTCGTGTCCACCTTAGGTTTTCTAATAAGAGAGAGAGAGAGAGAGAGAGAGAGAGAGAGAGAGAGAGAGAGAGAGAGAGAGAGAGAGATAAAAACTTGAAAAAACTTAAAACCACAAACCCGCCTCCCCAGATAATCATAATTCGAAATTAAACATAAACCAATCCTATACGAGCATGCCCTAGAACTCCCCCCCCCCCCTCTTTTTTTTTTTTTTTTCCTTTTTCCCCCTCACCGGTAGACGTCCCGTCGGTTCCATGCGTAGGTGTACTTGATAGCCGGGTCGGCCTCGAAGGTTCGAGTGAAGAGGATCCCCTCGATGACTATCCGAAGGTGAACTCGTCGGAGAGTCGAAGGAATCCGGTCGGGAGTGAGTTGCAGCCTCAGTGTCGACTCGTAGCCGTTGGATCTGTGGGGAAAGGGATTAAGTGGATCAATATGTCTGTGAGACAATGGATCCTCAATAATTGTGGGGGAATGGATCAAGTGGTTCAATATATCTGTAGGACAATGGATCCTCAATATGTCTTGGGGAATGGATCAATATATCTGTAGGAAAATGGATCCTCAATATATCTGTGGGGAAATGGATCAAGTGGATCAATAAATCTGTAGGAAAATGGCTCATCAATATGTCTGTGGGGAAATGGATCAACTGGATCAATTAATCTGTAGGAAAATGGATCATCAATATGTCTGTGGGGAAATGGATGAAGTGGATCAATATATCTGTAGGAAAATGGATCCTCAATATGTCTGTGGAGAAATGGATCAAGTGGATCAATATATCTGTAGGAAAATGGATCACCAATATATCTATGGGGAAACGGGTCAAATGGATCAATATATCTCTAGGAAAATGGATCCTCAATATGTCTGTGGAGAAATGGATCATGTGGATCAATGTATCTGTAGGAAAAACGGATCATCAATGTCTGTGGGGAAATGGATCAAGTGGATCAATATATTTGTGGGAAAATGAATCTAGTGGATCAATATGTCTGTGGGAAAATGAATGAAGTGGATCAATATGTCTGTGGGATAATGAATCTAGTGGAACAATATGTCTGTGGGAAAATGGATTCAGTGGATCAATATGTCTGTGAGAAAAAGATTCAGTGGATCAATCTGTGAGAAAATGAATGTAGTGGATCAATATGTCCGTGGAAAATGGATTAAGTGGATCAATACATTTATGATAATTGGATTAAGAATTCATTTGCGAAGTTGGATCTATATTTTATCGCTTCTACGGCAAATCTTGTTCAACTCTTTAAGGCAAATGCAATCCATCGTTAAGACATTTAGAATGGAATGGGATATAGAATTTAGGCCGAAGGCCAAACGCCGGGACCTATGAGGTCATTCAGCGCTGAAAGGGATATTGACAGTAAGGAGGTTTGAAAGGTGTAATAGTTGCACCATGAAACATTGTTAGAGAGGGTGGAAAGTCGGATGGAAGAAAGAGAATATGAACGGGGGTACAGTGAAAGGCATTTAGGTTTTCGTCATTATACTAAGAGAGAGAGAGAGAGAGAGAGAGAGAGAGAGAGAGAGAGAGAGAGAGAGAGAGAGAGAGAGAGAGAGAGAGAGAGAGTCATAAAATGCAAGGAAGAATGAAAAGAAACTAAGACAGGGCCATTCCATACGAAAACTACAAGGAACATCTTGGTCGATTCATTTCTATCTCCAGTCTGTCCATCTTCTAGCCCAGCTGGAAGCATCGTTGAAGGCGCCTTACCTGGAAGAACGACTGACTAATCAACTTCTGGAAACCGGCGTAGGGGCAAAGACTTACCTGGACGAATGATAAACCAGATACAATCCAGTGCCTGGAATCAGCACCGACTCCTGGACGACCTGGGCTTCCGCCAAGATAGCGTCCGTGTCCGGACACTTCCCCTGGAAGCTGTTCTGCCAAGTGGCCATGACGACGGGTCGTAGGAGGTCGTAGTCGTGGTCAATACACTGGGTGCTCAGGAGTCGTTGCGGGTGGTCGTGGTAAGTGTCTGCGTGGTCTGTTCCAGACAGGCCGCTCACCGTCATGATTATGTCGTCCAGGACGACTACTTCGTTCCAGGGAACCAGCACTCGGATCTTTTAGGGTTTGGGAGGGGGAGAAATGTAAGTGAACATCCATAGTATAGGTTACGTAAATACCCACCAGTAAGTCCTTATGACAAAAAATGCTAACTACAATAAGAAAAATAAATGTGACAAATAACTGAATAAAAAAGCCTGGTGACAAATAACTCCAATGGCAATGACACCACTAATGAGTTAGGCAAATACACATCATCAATAGCAGTCAGGTCCTTATGATAAAAGGAAAAACAGCTTCGAATAAAAAAATTAATTGTGACAAATTACTCTAATGAACAAAATAAATCTTGTGACAAATAACTCCACTTACAACACAAAAGATAGACATCAGTCTTTATCGATAAGTCCTTAAGACAGGAAAAAACTAATTAGAATAAAAAAAACTCAATGTGACAAATAACTAATGAATAAAAGAAACATGTGATAAATGGACCTCATGACGTGATAAAAAATTACTCACTTGAAAACTCTAACAAATATATACCCATTATTTAGCTGTATATCAACAGAAAAATAAGTGGTATTTAACAATATGTATGGTCATAAGCCTCATGTACCAAATACAATCATGATATATCTATTATATTACTGTCGGTTGATTTCCTGAATTTATGTAAAACCGGCGTCGCATCATTTATGGTCATCGCCGCCGGTTATACAGTGTAAACTATTCAACAGTCAGCATTAACACCTAAATTCTATCTATTAACTATAAAAATTTTCCTCAGTGATTGTTCGTCTTTTCACTACCACTATGAGATATATCTTGTACTTGTACGTGTGATTGTTTTGTCCCAGTTCGGCCAGATTGGTTAACAATGAATGCAGCTATTTCCCATCTACTACCGAGCTCTGGACTCCTTTCCTTTGAAGCCTCATTCCTATTCTCCTAACCCTTTTGCTGTAACTGTCACTCTAGGGATAAAGTCAATCTTGGTACTATGCAGGAGCTTTCACACCTAAGTGACAATTGGCAAGTGGCAGGTGGCAAGTAACAAGTGGCCTGGGGTCTATCATAGACATTAAAAAAATCAAGAACTCTCAGTCTATAAAAAAGGTGGAGGGGGGGGGGGGGGGGGGGGGGCGCTTTGTAATGCAGTATTTATAAATTTTTGTGAGAAGTTCAGTACTCTATTCAAGTTGGTATGGTACTGTTTCTGTCTTGACCCTTGGCAATACTGTAAAGTAAATAAGATTATACTCTCTCATCGCTTTTGGCCTACTATCCTACATAATTAATCACTACTGTCATCATTTAGCCTTTTAAATACTGAAATAAGCGATAAGTATGATTGCATATTACTGCATTTCTAATGTTTAAATTTTTATAAATTTTTCATTTGATGACATCAACAACACAGTGATAACTGGTGAACTGCTGCGTGCAGAACAGTTGTTACCACTGTCCTGGTGTGTGCTACAGTAAGTGCAAGAATCTGGCAATTATTTCGTATCTGTATTATGACATAAGGTTAATGCTAGTGTTGCCAAAATGTTGGAAGTAGTTAGTAACACCCAGTATTGGTAACCACTTCGACAAGTATGTACTACGTACATAAATTTTGGGCCATTGTCTCATGAATTGGCGTTTTAAAATTATGGCAGTGCGTTTTCTTTCGCTCCTATTTTCTGCCGAATCTATATAACAGGCAAAGTCTCAGGGAAAATTAACAATAAGGTCAGCACTAAAATTCTATAAAACGGAATACTGAAAAGCATGAGAGGCCTGATGTGGACCCTTAAACTCTGCCCAACGAACACTCAGTGAGTGTGGGGAAAGAGAGAGTGGATGTCATCCACTCAATAATTATTCATTTCGAGAAGGAACTCAGTCAACATAGGGAGATGACCATCTTCCCTTGAACTCGATTTTCATTCTTAACTAGTAATCTTCTCCTAAACCTATTACAGAATTCACAGCCGGTAATCACTGACGAAGACCCGAATGGAAATAAAAGGAGGAACACATACACTTGCTCGAACTTTGTGTTAATAAGATATTTACATAAATCGGAAATAAAAATAATCCCAGAAATCACACCTATAGACTTATCAGGTTCGCTCAAATAATTTGTTCCTGAATTCTTTTTTTTTTTTTGGGGGGGGGGGGGGGGGGGGCGGGGGGCCCGGTGGTTGAAAACTGGAACAAAGTTAAAGTAGTTAGACAGCTTCTTAATAAAAAACGGGGAAAAGTTAAAGACAAAATTCGAGAGCATTTCTCATAAATACCAAAAGGACGAACAAAAGTCACGCCTATGTTAAAATCTTACAATTTTGAATCGTTTTTCGTTCGAAAAAAGCACCCACTCAAATCGCGTAAAAGTTTTAAATATCAGTAGAACCAAACGCAAAGGAAAAAACCCTGTCTTCTGCAAGTGGCCACGTCAAAAACACGCTCACCAAAAACTCCCCGGATGATGTGAAGTCAAAAATTGGCGCAACGCGTAACCCAACTAGGCCCATAATAAGTAGCCCATAAAAAATTTGGATGGGTGGGTTGGGGCGGGGTAGCTTCCATAACAAGTGGCCCATAATTAACCAAGACCCACACAACACACTGTTTTCGAAACAGCTCTTGTTTTCTCATTTTTTCCCTTTCAGCCTCGGCTAAATGAAGCTTCTAAATAGCCTTTCAGAATAAGCCGCGAGAGTGAGTTAGTTATCCTGTTTTGAAAGACGAGAGCCACTGTTTAAAAGACCTTTTTTTTTTAAAATAAAACATGGGAGATCGCAGGTGAGGGATAATTCATTCATTACACATCGTGGAGCCCATTAAAAGCATTACAGCTCATGAATATATAATTAATCGTCGTTGCCACATGCTGGGCCAAAGAAAAGCAGAGTTTGAAAAGCTTCGACGAGGAATTTGCTTTGCAAACTGAAATCTAGCTGAACCGAGAGCGATATCCTTGAAGTTTTTTCTGGTGCAAAGAAAGGTCAAATGTCAGTTGATGCCTGTATTTGATCCATATTAACAAAAATTCATTTTAATTTGAAATATTATAGGAATTGAGAGTAAAAACTCATAAGATATTCTGACACGAAGAAAGTCAATTGTGCTCATTCAAGACCAAATAAAAACAAGTAAAATATGCGATGAGGCTTCTTCGGCGCAATCGAGTTTTCTGTACAGCCCATGAAACTCGGCCGAGGTCCATGCAACTTTAAGCCACGGCCCGGTGGTGACCTGTGTTGTTGGCACCTATAGCGGTGCCAGATGCACGGTCATGATTAACTTTAACCTTCAATTAAATCAAAACCACTGGGGCTAGAGGGCTGCAATTTGGTATATTTGATGATTAGAGGGTGGATGATCAACATACCAATCGGCTGCCTTCTAGCCTCAGTAGTTGTTGAGTTGTGAGGGCGGTGAGAAAAAGTGTGAAGGGACAGAGAAAGCCCTTTCAATAGTTTTCTTTTACAGGAAACAAACAAACTAAAAATGCTTTAGAACTGAAAAAAAATATACCTGCATTTAAAAGTAGTAAATGATTCGAACTGAACGCAATAACTCACAAGAAATTCCGAGACGCAACGAACGACAAATGGTGCTCATTCAAAGCTACATTTGAGTCGAAATAAAACAACTTCATCTGACTCGCGAGGCAACGCGCCCGAGGGGCATTAAAAGGTTGAAATGTGGACAATACAATGCTCACTCAATTAGCAATAAACTTGGGGCCCTGCTGATGTACAAAGGAGTTACGACTTCTAGTTACTTCTAGGCGTGTTTCTATTGCCTCCCAGACCGTCAAATACCTTAGAAGATACGTTTTGCTGAAGGCGAAGAGGTGTGATTTATTCGCAAAGCTCTCGCTCGGTTACTTGCAGACACAACTGGAAATACGCTTTCTCAAAAAGCTTGGTTGTCAGTCCGTGGGAATGATTTCGAAGACGAACTATAAGTAGTTCATAATATCTAGGATGGAAAATCATCATCTGAATGAATTACAGTTGGTTATTTCCACGGAAAATAATCTATGTCTTTCTTATTTCTACAAGAGAGAATCAAGCTGTAATAACGGAAACAAGCTACAATGTCGCCTGACATGGCCCCATGATACGACAGTCTGTCTACCTCATTCTTTTCTTTTAAGTCTGATTTCATTTTTTTCGAATTCCTAACTTTGTACTAACGATCCTTCTCTACTCTAAGAAATGATCTCCGTTCCAAGCAATTTGGTATGATGAGAGCACACAAAGTTGAAATATTCGTTAAATCTTCCGTATTTAGAACAGAATATAAAATTTAGGCCTAAGGCCTATAATGTCATTCAGCGCTGAAACGGAGTCACAGTAAAACGGTTCGTAAGGCGCAGGAGGAGGAAAACCGCGTAGTTGCACTGTGACTCAATTGTTAGGAGAGGGTGGAAAGTAGGATGGAAGAAAGAGAATATGAGTGGAGGTATAGTAAAATTAATGAAAAGGTTTGCAGCTAGAGGCTAAAGGGACGCTAGACAGAACCTCAAGTAACGCTTATAGTACAACGCATGAAGTGCACTGGCGGCACTAACCACCCCCTACAGGAGAATGAAGGTCAGTAAACCCGAGAATATTGAATAATTTAACATTCTAAACTCAAAAGACGCCCAATGAGCATGGAAATATTTGATTACATAAAAAATAAACCTTTGCATTTACGATGAAATATACATCAGCACTTTAAAATCGAAGACGCACAGATAATAATATGGGTCCATTACGCTGCGAAACCCAGAGGATTATGTGTCAGTCTGCTAACGAGAGGAAATCTCTCACTCAATTAGGCTAATCTACCTTTGATGAGGCTGTTTCCCCCAATGCTGATTATTGACAAATCATCAGCGCAGCTCGATCAACAGTTACTGAGCTGCGCTTGTTTCCTTTTCAAGTCTCAAAAATGGACTGCTGGCCTAGGAGAAATGTTTGTGGCGTTTTCATTTCGATGACAATTTTTTTTTTTCATTTAACATTCAAAAGGATGCAGTTATTTCTTGGCAGTATAATCAAGACCAAATCACGATTTTTAAATATATTTTTGAGTCACTGTCGTTAGTTCATATATTTCACACACACACACACACACACACACACACACACACACACACACATATATATATATATATATATATATATATATATATATATATATATATATATATATATATATATATTATATATAATGTAAAATGTGTGTGTGAAATATATGAACTAACGACAGTGACTCAAAAATATATTTAAAAATGGTGATATATATATATATATATATATATATATATATATATATATATTACACATATCTTTTCACAAATAAACTGTAACCCTTTCATAAACGGAATGAACCCCATGTGCGGAACACTTCCAAAGCGCAATTCACCTTATACATCTTTCACCCCATATATTTACAATTATACTTCCATCTCCCTGGTTTTCATATACAAAAATAGGAAATAGACTCCCTTGCTAACATTCATTGTCAATCCTCTGTTTCACAGACTTCCAAACTCACTTTAAAATAAGATTTTGCAGCTTCTCTTTACTATCACCAATCATCAGCCACGCTACACTCCATTCCAGGCTTCTTTATTTACCTCAAGACCTTGCACTTACACACCTATCCTCTTCCTGACTTGTATAGTCAGTATTTGCAAAAATATTAACCCTTCATTGAATAACAAACCTATTCTGAAACCCACTTTTACATCTAACTTGTCAACTTTTAGTTCACATATTCAAACAAAAGCTTTAATTTTACCTTAGAAAATATTCTACCTCTCAGAAAGTTACGTTTTTATTCAGTTTGGTCTCAACACCATCCACACTGGATCGCCATCGTTTCTATCCTATCCATTTTTTTTTCTTTCTTTTTAGGGTTCGTAGGGGCCACATGCAACCTTTCCTTTGTGCTCTCAAACTCCTCAAAGAGCTGTTTCATAACCATTCACCCTCTTTCAGTCTAAAACCTAGAATGATGTTCCCTACCAAGAATTCTGTGACCTTTCTAACTTTCTCGATCTTTGCATCTTCAACTTCTTTCTCTGTCTACTCGGTGGAAACAGAAAGAATATAACCAATGAATTTCATCTCAGGATGTGGATTCAGGTGGAAATTCTAGAGGGCACATTCGTCAATAAGTGAAGAAATGTCAGAATATACAGTTTCTCTGTCAGATAATGGGACAGCAAGTTTTCAAAGCAAACGAGGTTCGTGTTGGCTTGGGACGAGACGATTGTTCCATCAAAAGAAATACGTACAGAAGTGACCTAAAGTTAAATTTTTTTCTGAGTGATTTGCTGGAATATGCTCTTCACCTATCGTGACTCCTGCCATCTGTCATACAAGTTTTAAGCTGTGTGTAAATATACATACACATATATATATGTATATATATCACACACACACACACACACACACACACATATATATATATATATATATATATATATATATATATATATATATATATATATATATGTGTGTGTGTGTGTGTATGTATATATATGATATTTATATTTAAACAAGTAAGACAGATGCCAGAGGTCTTGAAAGGGGGAAGAGCATATCCAGGCAAGTATATGTAGCTATCTAATTTTATCCACTCTTAACTTTTTGGCCTCTGAAACCAACACATTCCCAAATTAGGGTCCACCTGCCTACGCATTTCTCTTTCAATTCTTAAGATGGAAAACCTCCTTCTATTGGTGCTGTTGCGAAGCGTTTTTAATTTAGCCACTGAAATCGTCGGCACTGTTGCTGACGCGCGGGAGATTTAATATGCAGAGAAAAAGTCAACATACAAACAAGTTCACCGAAATAGATCTCGTCAGCAGTGCCAGATGTTATTCATACCTCGAATCAGAATGCAATTTCAGTATATTCGTCTACGAGGGCTAAAATGTACCCAAGAAGCTGCATTAATTAATATTTTTTTTAATAAGTGATCTCTTCTCTCTGGATTTCACATAACCTTCTGCTACTCCTTTCTAGTGAACACCATATTATTTGGAAGCTTGAACTTCAAGTCAATGGGCCCTGAGGTGGGCTTCTTCCATATGAATAGGCTTAATCTTCTCAATAATAATAATAATAATACTAGAGGCTGAAGTAGCTCCAGGACTCATGCAGAAGTGTGTGCCTCCTAGACACAGCGCACATATAAAAGAAAAGTGATGCAACCAGGAACCCCACACTGTAAATACTACCCAGTCGAATTGGAGGACTGTCATAGACCAAAAAAAAAAAAAAAATAATAAGCTTTACTTTAAAATTAATTTCCTGTAAATTAAACAAAAACAAAGCGTATTTATGATGGAATTCGACTTAAGAAGTCAGTATAATAATAATAATAATAATAATAATAATAATAATAATAATAAGCTTCATTTCAAAATTAAATTTTCCTGTGAACTAAATAAAAAAAAAACAGTATTTAAGATAGAATTTAATGTAGGACATCAGCCTCATAATAACAATAATAAGCTATATTTCAAAATTAATTTCATACAAATTGAATAAAAAACATTATTTATGCCAGAATTTGACGCAGGGCATTAGCCTCATGGGGGCAAGCCGACTATACAAAAGTAATTTGAAAATCTGGGTTTGAGGAAATCCTATGTAGTCTGGCTCAAGGTTGCCTAGGAAACACCCTTTTTCCCCTCTCTCTTCTTCTTCTTCTACTCTTCTTCGTCTGCCGATTCGTTTCAGAGAAATCGAGATTCCACGCACCAGATATGTCATAAACTTGAAGATAAAATATCAGTGAAAATACGATTAGACATTTTCTGCTTGATTTCAAAAGTCATGATTGAAATCATACTGTTATACTGTTTCTTGGCATTGTTTAGTGCGTTTCTATTCAAGTTTTACTGAGGCTGTCAAGCTATATATATCTGAGAGAGAGACAGAGAGAAAGAGACGGTTCATATTGTAGATGACGATTCTGCAGCATATATGAATCTGTCTTCCATCTAGCTACCTGTTTATCTACACATCTATGTATCGACTGACTGATTTATTTATGGCTGCTAAAACTGGTGTCACAACATCTAGGTTATTGATGCTGTAAGCCTATCTATCTATCTATCTACCCATATAATATACATATATACATCCTGTCACAGTCGCCATGTTATGAACCCAGGGTGAGGTTCTAAACAATAATATAATTATATTAATTATATATATATATAATATATATAAATAATATATCTATATATATTATATATATATATATATAGGTTTATATAATTGTATCTAAATTTATGTAAGAATACAAGCCTTTACGACAAAAATCAATCACGTACATACATACGTACAGCACTAATGACATTCACTAAGATCTATTAATTCCCGGAAGAACGCCTTCGTCTTAATGGTGGGATGAATAAACAAGACACACCTAGTTACAAGGGGTCAAAACCAAGCGTAAAATATGGTTCAGAAACCATTTTAAGTGATGAAACCAGTCACAAAGAAGCGAAAAATATCGGATAATTCATCATGTTCTCGGTATACAAAGAAAACACTGCGGCAACTGATGATGCTGAAAATGTTGGTTTCAAAACCATTTTCTGTAATGGAACCAGTCACAAAGAAGGAAGATTTAATATGAAACTCGTTATTCTTTTGCTGCGCAAATTGCACACTGTTGCACCTGGTGATGTTGAAACCAAGTTTGAAGATGGTTTCGAAACCCATTTTATGTGCTGAAACCAGTCACAAAGAAGTAAAGCGTATTAAAAAAAAAAAAAAAAATAAAAAAAAAAAAAAAAAAAAAAAAAACTCAGCTTGGGTACAAAACCAGGCAATATCATATTGGCGGTAAAACCTTTAACTATCGAACAAGCCAGATGAGAATTGTCTTCATTCTCTAGTTACAAATAAAACACAGAGAACAGCACGATAAAATACCCGACTACACGATAAAGAAACCCAGCGAGAAACGAATTCTAAGATGGCGCTGAAGTCAAGCCTGCACGGTGTTTCCGAAACCAATAACCTACGGACAAGATACCTTGGAACATTCTCTTTACCCTCGCCATGCATATTTTATGGAATATCAATGATAATTTTATTGTCGAGATAAAGACCGCGGCGATCAGGATGGAGAGGAATATAGGCAATATTTCTCGCGTGTTACATATGTAAGAGCTTCTCCTCTCTTCTTTTTTTTTTTCTCTCTCTCTCTCTCTCCTTACGACGAAGATATATTTCCTTCGATATAGGAGTGTACTGATGTACGCCTATGCTTATATGTTCACAGAGCGTTACTTGCAATAATACACTGGACAGGAGATACTGGATAGGAGCATACCATTTTCATGGCACTTTAGTTATCATACAAATATAAACCCGTTTTAGCAGTTTACTGAAGCTGTACCTCCGGTATCTACAGGATAAAAGATTCATCTAAGAAAAGTCCAAAGAATGGAACACAGCAGCCCAAAAACTCTGAAAATCAAATGGTTTTTCCGTATGGACCCCTTACGGCGTTTCACTTCCTTTTCGTAACATAATTCTGAGGCAATGTACATCAGCTCTTATTCAGCATGGTTGCTGGATTTTTCTAACTTATAGTAACATTTTTCTATCAAGACTTCACCTGCAAGACTTCATGGCCTAGGATTTTAGTGTAGAAAACGTTCTTGTATCAGAATCTTGTCGAAGGTCAATTTCAAGAGGGTTGTAAAATCACCATACGGACTAAAATGTATACATATTTGGACATTAAACAAAACACAACTCAAGTCCAATGGTTCACTAGTTTTGATAAAACCAGTGACTGAATTTCCGTAATATTTTGGGTCTTATTAGCATTGTCATGCGAGTTCACATATACCAAAAATTATGTCAGTAATGATACGAATTCCTGTATGCACCAAATGTTTTGGCCATTATGATAATAAAATTTCATGGACGACATCTTACATTGGGTAGGTGAGGGTTGGGGGGAGAGAACGGCAACCACCCTATCCAACCCCCTGGTCTTAAAAGGCGAAATTATAAATAACTGGTTGTTACAAAATTTTAACACGACTGCTATCTTTCTCAATTGGAATACCACGAACTCTTACTCAAGTGGAATACCTTTACAAAATCTTACTCAAGTAGAATACATTTACAAAATCTTACTTTACTGGAATACCACAAAGTCTTACTGGACTGGAATACCACAAAATCTTCCTCAACTGGAATACCTTTACAAAATCTTACTCAACTGGAATACCTTTACAAAATCGTACTCAACTGGAATTGCTATACAAAATCGTACTCAACTGGAATAGGTATACAAAATCTTACTCAACCGGAATAGCTATACAAAATCGTACTCAACTGGAATTGCTAAACAAAATCGTACCCAAACTGAAATAGCTATACAAAATCGTACCCAGCTGGAATAGCTATACCAAATCTTCCTCAACTGGAATACCTTTACAAAATCTTACTCAACTGGAATAGCTATACAAAATCTTACTCAACTGGAATTGCTATACAAAATCGTACTCAACTGGAATAGCTATACAAAATCTTACTCAACCGGAATAGCTATACAAAATCTTACTCAACTGGAATAGCTATACAAAATCTTACTCAACTGGAATAGCTATACAAAGTCGTACTTCACTAGAATTGCTATACAAAATCGTACCCAACTGGAATAGCTATACAAAATCTTACTCAACTGGAATACTACACAGTCCGCATTGCAAGCAAGTGCACCAACCAATCCAAGTTCATTAAACGACATAAAACTACTGTATCTCAAAGGTGGCTCCAGCTCTCTCTCTCTCTCTCTCTCTCTCTTCAGAAGCACACCCATCTAAGTAACTCCTTCTGCTTAACAGGTTTTCGTCATTATCGTGCCGTGATTTTCGGCGTACCGAGCCACTCAGATTGCATCTCCTCGCGTCAGCGCCGTGACCGAGATGGCTCGTCTAACGAAGCTATTTCCGTCGCATTTCGCGGCGGTTCCTAAAGATCCCGCTAACAACATCGAGCTGCAGCGTAATTGAAGTACTATTATTATTATTATTATTATTATTATTATTATTATTATTATTATTATTATTATCGAGAAGATGAACTCTATTCATATGGAACCAGCCCACTACAGCGGCCATTGGTTTGAAATTTAAGCTTCCACAGAATATGGTGTTCATTCGGAATTATTATTATTATTATTATTATTATGAAGATGAATCCTATTCAATGGAACAAGCCAAATCCTTGTGGCAAAACATCTGCTCAGGAGTCATTTCTAATTTCACGGAGTCTCGGTAGCACTGCCCGAGACCAGAGGTCCACATCCGGCCTCTTCTACCTTCCAACACCTTGTCACAGTTATGGGACGCCTTTGGATAACGGCCCGTACTGGCAGGTCTGCTTAACCTAACCCAACCTACATTTCCTAAAAGCACAATAAAAATGTCATCCACAATATGGTATGATTCAACTTAGTTATACTGCATAACGTTATTCTTCAAACGAGGTTTTCCTTCATTGACTCTGGAAAATGAACATGTCCCAATATATAAGCTTGGTCTGTGGTAGGTAGGCTACTATGCTGTATATATCCCTACAGAAAACTAGAAATTGTCCATTAAATATCATGTTTGAAATGATACCCTAATACAGGAAAATGGATAAAACCGCATGTAATACACAGCTACATGACAACAGAGCTCTTGAACTTAGAATTTAAACTTGTTTGTAGTATAAACGATTCAGACCATGTGAAAACACAAGCACCAGCTTGTTGGCGTGACACCACCTGTGAGGCAGCTGCACTCTAGCAATTTAGTTAACTTGCACTCTATGAGGCTAATAGAGCTCCATAACACGTGATAAAAAGAAGCTACTCTGATGGAATGGTTACAAAGAAATATGCACACAATACATGAATTTCTAGGCTAGTGTTACAATGAGTAACTTTAACCTGGTCTTTAGTCTTTAGCCAAACCCTCATTATATTTGTTGCTGTTGGTTTTCACTCCTGAATACCGATTAATTGTTCACTTATGTCTTGTATATGCTTATTTGTATACAAATTATACGTACATATTTGTATACAGATTATACGTACATACATACACATACAAATACATATACCAAATAAAGTAACATACACTGAATAATAATACAATAATTTCTGTTCCTAACCGTGAAAATGAAATAATATTAGTTTATTGGTTTACAGCAGGCTACAATCATTACACCTGATTTCTTGATAACGGTTGAAAATTAAATAATATTAGTAAATAACTGACCCTGTCTTACATCAGGCTACAAAAATTACTTTTGATTTCTTAATAACGGTAGCGATAAAATATCGTTACGATGAATGAATCTGCTGAGTGAAGCTATAGCGTTAAATTCCTAACATGAAAATAGCTTTATCTAGACAGGATGAACATGCATGGGAGTGATATATCACAAATATTCCACTGGCAATAGTGATAGATTTTGGTCTGGTGACAAAGGAAATAGGAGTGAGACGTACACTACGAAAACTGCACTGTAACCACCATATCATTTTTAAACTTGGGTGTTTTCAGCTTACTAATATACAACTCTGGATTTATTTATAATTAACCCAATGAGACAACACTTTAAGAGCCACTGCACACTGCTGGGTATATGTATGGTTTTTACTGAAAATCTCCAAAAACCTTAACACAGCCAAACCTAACCTAACCTAATCTGGGGCACTGCGCCTTGGGCTTCGACATTTTTGGCCATTTCTGAGACAGTTTATTACACGTGACTATAATTTCCTCCTAGGTAAACAGTTAGAAACCGATTCTTACAAGCTTGGTACTGAAAAACCTGATACGTACTAATTTACAGGTTGGGCCAAATCATCCCTGCCCATGACTTACAGGATATGCCCCACAGTCCATGCCCATCCTCTGAGCCAAGGTCTGAAGGGCATTTCCCAATGGACCTGACCCTAACATTCACTGATCTAGGCCTTAATGTTAACAGAAACAACCTAAGTTACCAGTAGGGGAACTATGGGTATCTTCCCTGTGGGCATAGTCCTAATGTTTAAAAGAAACCACCGACCTCCTACCAGCGGGGAAACAAGAGGGTCTCTTCCCTGAGGACATAGGCCTAATATTCAACAGAAACCACCCGACTCTTACCAGCCTTGGACTGAAGGGCATCTTCCCGAAGGACAGCGTGACGGCCCCGCCTCCGTTGACCATGATGTCGAACCATCCATCCGTCCGGGTGAGCGTGAAGCCCTCGAGCTTGTGGTTGGTGGACACCCTCAGGCCGACGATGCCCCTGCCCGCCTTCGTCACCACGCGACCACGCACGACAGCTGCCCGTCTGCGTGCCACAGCATTATACAAGGTTTCAACACACGCCATTTTTTTGTGAGTCTCAAGGCGGTGTGTGGCGAATGTTAGGGAAAGAGTTGGGGGAGACAACTGGGTAAGAGGGAGTTGTGGGGGGGGGGGGGGGGGGGGGGGGGGGGGGGGGGGGGGGGGGGTGGGTGGGGGAGTTGGATTTCTTGGAGTATGGGGTTGATGGGGTAGGTGCCCAGGATGTGAAGGAAGGGTGTGAAGCGTGATCTCTTTTTTTTCTTTCTTTCTTTCTCTCTTTCGGTGTGTATGTCTTCGTGGAGGTTAGTGGGTGGGGTTTGGGAATAAGGGATGAATAACAGATGAATAACAACAGGTGTGTGTGAGACATGAGGAACCATGGAATGAAAAAAGTTCCAAAAGGGTTTCTGGCAAGTTTTCGGTCGATGAAAGGAAACAAAAAGGGAAGAGAAAAGGAGGAGGGTGTTTTGAAGCCGATTATGCTCTGATGATGACCAGATTCACTAGCCAAAAGCAGTAACGGTGCAAAAAGGTGAAAAAAATCAGGGAATTGTGGGAAAAAGCGATAATGAGCAAATCAGACAGATAAATTAAGAGACTGAAAGATGTACAGAGAGGAGGGTGCATGTATATACATGTATATTTAATATATATATATATATATATATATATATATATATATTCTATATTATATATACAATATGTATGTATGTATCTATATAATTATATATATGCCATATGTATCTATATTATTATATATATATATATATATATATTATATATATATATATATATATATATATATATATATATATATATATATATATATAGATACATACATACATATGTATCTAATTTATATATACATACATATATATACATACACATATGCAGAGAGAAAGGAAGAATGCAAATAAGATAATTGCTGGAAAAATATAGCACAAAAAAGTGGGAACATATAGAATTGTAAAAATAACCCCTTTGAAAACAAGAAAGGCGATAAATGAGAAGTGGAGAGAAAGCAAATGTGCTGAATGAATTCAATGACAATCCTAATTCAAAAATTCAATAAATCCTTGAATTTAATTTGTTTAAACACAGAAGAAATAAAATTATCCAAATCAATCCAATGCTGAAAATTGAGTTTTAATGATAATTTTGAATCAAATCAATGTAATTTCTCATTTTTTCATAACATAAGGTCACTGACAGAAGTCCAATAAATGCATTATTCACTAAACAATTTAACAAACAGCTGAATAATAAATTTGTGATAAATTAGTGATGGGAGATAGAGAGGAATTGTGGATATCAATTCTGTGTATCTGAATCTGTGTATGATTTATGACTAAACAAACAAAAACATAAAATTATATTCACACCTGAAAAGGATTTACACAAAATAAAAAGTCGGTGAACCCACACCATTTGAATAAGTATGAAACGAAATCTAAGTAAATGATTATAATAATTATATTAAGGATAATCATAATAATAATAAGTGCAGGCAAAAATTTTTAAAACATGATATATGAAGTTTATCAAAATTTTAATAAAACCAAAAAGAAAAGAAAATACAGGAAACTGAAAAGGCCTAAGCAAAAATCGTAATAAATTCTCATACATGCAAAGCACAAGGATAAATGAGCATAAAAATGGGCAAACAACATAATAATGAAAATCTAGGATGAACAATTTTCCGGGTTACGTAGATGTCTGTGAACATAACTGCTAGGTGTCTGAACTATTTACAGTTGTGGATACGTGTGTGGGTGTATATGTGTGTAAGTATATACAAAAGTATAGTGGGGGGTTGTTGTGATTGCGAAATCAAGGGTGTACTTAACTAATTCTGAAAAGAAATCGACTTAACGGTGACTAATGGTAATGGTGAAAAGTCTCTATTTATGGTTCTTCAAGCTTGGAGGCTGAACTCGGAGGGAGAGGGCTAATGGAAAATGTCATAAAAGAGTCATTTCCTAATTTTTTTTTCTTTTGCTGAAAGGTGGTGTCGGTTCTAGTAGCAAAAAACATTTCCGATGCATGATCTAAGACGGCAAAGACACAGGGACAAGATGCAGGCAAAAGTTTTGGGCACAGAAGCATCGATGGCGTTTGTTTCCTTCAGGGTGTTGGCGGGACTTTCGTTGAACAGTTCTACAGCTGAGCAGTTCTATGATTGACCAGTTCTACAACTGGACAGTTCAACAGCTGAACAGTTCTCGTCTAAACAAAGATGTTATTGCATTGGATGGTAAAATTCCAAAGCCTTAATCATCAGCTCTGTTTTGAACTTTCCACTCGAGAGTGTTTGGAGAATGGCCCTTTCATTATCTAAATTAAGTGACATTCATAGGAGCATGAAGTGGGTAAAGATAATTGATAAATGCATTGCTGTATTCTTACAGAATCAATGTTTTACAAATTTAAGCACGAAATTCAAAACTTAACTTAAATCAATTCTAATTACAAAAAATTCACACAATCGTCCCGCCAACATGCTTGAAGACAGCAGACATGAAAAGCAGAGCAGCAGCAGCAGCAGGCAGCAGACAGACAGACAGACAGAAGGAGAGCATTAAGGAGCAAGTAACAGCAGCAACATCAACAGCAGCAGCAGCAGCAGATGCAACATCGAGAGCAGCAGATGCAACATCTCAACATCGAACATCCTTTCAGATTCATGAGCAGCTTCTCCAGCAGCTGTAGGTGCTGATTGAGTGGCACAACACAACGATTAAGGATACGGAAAGCACAGCATCAGAAGCTTTTTCTTCTTCATCAAGCAGACGTGTCATGCAATTTCACCCGTGGTCAGAGATTATAATTACAATGACAATAAATAATCATCACAACAAATATTCATATTTTGACTTTTTTTTGGACGTTGTATGAAAGGAAAAACATTTCATTAATCTGGAATGAAAAAATGAAACGGTTAATATTGGGGCGTCTTAAATGATAACAACTGTGTATTCTGTCTCAAATGTAACAGATCTATAAAAATATGAGAACCAAAATAATTGAGAATGCCAAGAATCTGGGACGGAGAAATAACTGCTAACCAAAACGAAACGCAAAAGTGAACCGAGAAAAAAAGAAAAAAATAAAATTCATGCAAGCATCTCTCGAGATCTGAAAAGTGACCGGAACGTAAGGTTAATGCAATTGGCCAACCGATGTGATTGTGCTTGAATAATGCAATGAAAATGATATCTGCAATGCTTATACTTAGAATAAAAAATAACAACAAAGGCTCTGAGGCCTTGAAAAGGCTTAAGTAAAGATATCGAGTTAGTGGAACCTTCCTTATAAAAAAGTAAATAAATAAAAGAGAAATGAATGATCAGATCAAGTATAGGCCTGATGGTTATTCACAGAATGAAATACGAAAATGGAAAATGAAAAGCATTAAACAAACAAACAAACAAAAATAATATGTTCAATTAAGATCACATTCAATAATGTCATAGCTTTAGTTTTAATGCCACAAAATAAATAAATAAATAAGTAAATAAACGGAACAAATTTAAATGACCTGAGAATAGTGGAATGGCTTCTTCACCTGTGCAACAGGTGAATAGGTAAATGAGGTCTGCGACCGACCCTGTGATGGAAAAGTAGCTCACTGATTTATATATATATACAAAAAGGACACAGCTAAGATTCACAAGTGTTCTTTGAGAAATCCTCCATCGTGGAATAAAAAAAACACAAGAGATCCTCTTTCGTGAAAAAAAACAATCTCATATTTAAGACAATCACCATTTTTTTTATATATATTTTAATAAACGAAGCGCACAATAAGATGCTTTTTTGTTCGCATGCTACAGAATAGGGGAGAGGGAGAGGATTAAACAGCACGAGAAGGACAGAGAGAGAATGAAAGAACACAAATAACCCACTGTGATCACGGAGAGTCAAGACGTGACACTTATATACAGCGTGAAAAAAATCTCACCAGTAAAAAAAAAAAATACCGATGCCAACACCTATGTGAAAAAAACTCTAGAACTCTTACAGTGACACAAATTGGAACAACAGTCAAGTAACAAAAAAGCCCAGACTGAAGACAGTATTAAGACAATAATGACGCATATATAATCATATATATATAGATATATATTTGGATTATTGAAATCATCTCTAACAAGGAACCAAAAAGTCAAACGGAAATGGGAAAAAATGTAAACAACTGAGAAAACGAAAGGAGAGCAACGAAGCCTTGGGGTTGGAGGTGTCAAAAACTGCTACCTTTTATGACAGAGATTAAAAGAAATAATAATAATAATAAAGAGAAGATGGGGAGGAAGAAGAAGAATAAGAATACCAAAGGCTAAACGAACGAAGCAGATGAAACGAAAAGCGTCGAAATAAAACACTTAAAAAAAGGGGAAAAAAAGCTAAATATTTAGGACCATGAGATGAAAAAGCAGCAAGCTGAGGTGTCTTTTTTTTTTTTTTTTAGCTATTATTTCGGGTTGACAGCGATAGAGATATACACAAATTGGTATAGATAGCAAGCAAACAATAATGGTGGAATGTTTGTTCACATTCCCACATGCAAAAGGCTGCACTCAAATTACAGTAGGAATAAAGATTAAAATGGGCAATTGCCTCCTATTGGGGTCATATTGCATACCATGTGCATACGCATACTATGCAATATACATACACATATGCAAATACATATACATGGAAAAGTATACGTATTCATATATGCTCGGTCAGGTGGTAGTGCAAATCAGAAATGTTGCTGACAAATAGGAAGAAAAAATATAAGAATATTTATGCAAAGTTGCCAGCTAACTCGATCTGAAAGGAACTTGGGTAAAATATTAAAACTATGGAGAAATAAGATGCAATACCAAAAAAAGGAAAAAAAACTCAAACCAAAAAATAGGTAAATAAATATATACTGTAAATGTTTCTTTTTTTTTCTAAACGTGCTCTTTATTAATCTTACCTCGGGTGGAAGTTGTTCCGAAAAACACTGAAACGCAGCACGGAGAGAAAGCCGCGGTTAACCCAAACATTCCCACAACTACTACAAGCTAAACGGGAACCAGTATACATCCGAGACCACCGGTGCGTACCAGACTTGAAATGACTCTATTTTCACTCATGTGAAGGAAAGAAGGCAATTACCTTACATTACGGAAATCAATCAAATGTGACAAAAACTCTACGGAAACAACACTCCGTGTTTCGAACAATGCTTAGGTTCTGAATGCTAAGTGACTTGATTTTAAACATCATTAAATGACCATAATGACTGGGAGTGATAGAGAGATAATCCTTTAACCAAGCATAAGTTAAAGCATGCTAAAGCTTTAATAGACAATTCCAACCTCTCAAAGATACACAGAAGAACGTCAAAGGGACATCAAATATAATTTAACTAAATAGTAATTACTGACTACCGATGAGAGTTGTATAGTTAGTTTAACAAGTTTTACAGACATACTATTATGCATAGTTAATTATCTCTCGTATGACTGCAAATGAGCTCTAAACACTAAGCCAAGAAAGAAACCAGCAAGTACGCAACGGGGTTCGGACGAAACACAACATGGTACTTGTATCCTGCTCACAAGTTAATGCATCCAACACGGGTACCCCATACAACTTTGCTAAGCCGGTACTCTGTTTGGGCGGCCAATCTACAGAGTACCGTCAACACTACCGATAAATCTAAGGCGAGTCAAAAGGCGTCATTCTCAAGAACCTGGAACTTGGTTGGCACATAAGCCCCGACTCAAGAGAGAGTGAGACGTGAGAAGGATCAGGTGGAGAGGAAGGAAGAGGAAGAGGAAGAGGAAGAGGAAAAGGAGGAGTAGGCGCAGGACGAGCTAGAAGGAGTTCTTAAGAGTTATGAAAGGTGAGACTTGAGAAGGCTCCAGATGGAAAGAATTAAAGACCAAAGTTAATCGATACAAAGTGACACTACTTAGACGTATAGGCAACTTGGGTATCACAGGTATTCATCCAAGATGAGTATCGCCTAAGCTGTTTAGGAGAGAGCATATTCAGAATTTATGTACCTACAAGCTACAGGTACTTGAGAAGGCGATCCCCAGAGGTTGACAACAAAAATATCTATGAATGTTTTCAAGAAGTAGCAGAGGCCTTTACATATCTAGATTGAAGAGAATAAATCAGAATAGATAAGGAAATTCACCATGACTATCCCATCTGCAGACTATGAATCTGAAAACCCCTATAAAGAGGTTGACATGAAGAGACTGTGATAAACTCTGCATGCATCTGCAAGAGGCACTCAGCAAATGCTAGTCACTACGCAACTTCCTGAGTCACACTGGGCAACTTCTTGAGGCACTTAGCAACTAGCAGATGCACTAATTTATTGACTGAGAAACTTAATAACTGCCAAAGGCCCTCGACAAATGCAAAAGAAACAAGGCAGCTGGTAGAGACAGTCGGCCATTGTTACTGGCAACTGCATCAGGCCCTCAGCTCCTCTACTGATCGAAAATCTCACCACTGCTCAAGACACTTGACAAATGCAAGTGGAACTCAGCAGCTGTAGAGAAACTCGACAATTATTACTGGTTACTTACTGAGGTACCCAGCAACAGTTACAGGTCCCTGGCAGCTATTAGAGGGACCTGGTAATTACCCCAGGTCCTCATCAACTGCTAGAGGTACTCAAAAGCTGCTAGATACCCAGTAAACGATACAGGTCCGCAGCATCTGCTACAGTCACCCAGCAACTGAAAGGGAAACCCAGCAGAAGCTAGAAGGAATCAGGAACTTCTAGACGAGCTCGGCATCTACTAAGGTAACCAACAAACATTTGATACATCCAGCAACTGCAGGAAACACTGAGTATACGCAAGAGTATCCAGTAACTGTTAGAGGAACTTAATCATTGCTAGTTCATACGACTGGCCATAGCGCTCACCACATGCTAGTGCCATTCAGTGAGCTGCATTCACTAAGTAAATGATACATTCAATTAGCATCTGTTGGCGGCCCCCAGGGATTGAATGCATCAGTCAACAGCAAATGTCTGAGCCAGTCAGCAACACTTATAGTTTCTCATTCACTAGTAGAAATCAAGGTTCTCCTCATGCCACCAGAGTTCTTCTAGTCTCACAGATAGGACTTATCTAGAAATCGCTACCTATTTTGATCTGTTGTCACTACTATATATACACAGAGCCACTTCCAGTGATCAGGTATAAATGAGGGTGAATCAATCGTAACATATAAAGACAAATGCGAATTCTATCAACATGTAGCAAAGACGTTTCGGTTGACCTCTGGACTCATCATAACAATATATATATATTTTTTTGGTATCATCAATATTCATTGATTCATGATATTTTTTTTTCTACCACTGTCTACTGTAGCAACACAAACGTGACTACGCCTCAGCAGTGTGACATTGATTAACAGACGGCAATTATGAAGTACAGTGACTACACTATGTTTGGAGCCACCCAGCCTCAGACAAAACACACACAATCTCCAAATGGTACGCGTGGGATGCAATACAGTGATAAAAATACTAATGTTGTTTTTAAGGACAATATATCTCTCTTTTTTTGAGAATAGTATTCCTTATTACTTTTTTTTTAAAGTGAAGATCAAAAGGTTTTACTTTAACACTTTATAAGCTCACAGGGAAAAATTTATTTACTGATAATCCACAGAAAAAGATAAGTAGCCATTCCTCGATTAACATATATCTAAGATATCTGATGATGATGATATACATAAGAAAAGAGAAAATGGATCAGTTCAAATGGAGACAGCTAATACTGGATGAAGTCCAAGTAAGAATCGAATATATTAACGATAGTAATAATAATAATAGTGATAATAATAATAATTATAATAATAGTAATAATAAAAATGCCTGTGATCATGAATAATATCATCTAAAAAAAATAGGAATGCGTTTTAATAAGAAAGTAATTCAACATTCCAGAATGGATTTTGAGATAACAAATAGAGAGCAAATAGACTGGAAAAAAATAACACGAAATCTACACAATGATTTGAAAGAGAATTCTAGATTTGATACTAATCAGCAGTGTAGTTTTGATATGAAAAAAACTCTGCAAAATACTATTCATTAAAGTCTCATCTAGATGAATCTATTTGCTGAATACTTTTTTTTTATCCTTAATATTTTGTTCTTTTGCTTTTAAATTTATTTGTTCATCAGACAGAATGAAGGACATAGGACACCAAATTACTCCTACTGGTACATTACTATCTTAACAACTGTCGTCGACAGTAGAGACACAGAGCGAAGTGCAACTCTTGGACTGAGGAAGCGCGTGTGTTCTTGTGAGGTCTACTATAAACATGAAGATGCCTGACACGACACACCACCCCCTACCCCCCCGGAAGGCCCCACTCACCTCCTGTTGAAGTTGTCGCTCTTGGTGAAGAGCTGCAGCGAGTCTTCCTCGATCAGGAAGCCGATCTTCTCGAAGAAGGAGGCTGTCGGCCCCGCCGGCGTCTTCCTCAGCAGGATGTCGAAGGGCGTCGCTCTCGACACGCACAGCTGGGAGTCGATGCAGGCGGCCTGCGTGCAGCACTCCGGGTCTTCGCAGTCCTTCAGGCCATCTGGGAAGAGAGGTCAAGTTAGGAGGTCTCGTCGTAGTCGAAGGGAAGGGGTCACGGATCATGAGAAGAGGTCACGGGTCACGGAAGGGGTAAAGGGTCATGGAAAGACGTCACGGATCATTTTAAGCGGTCACAGGTCATAGGAAGAGGTAACAGATAATTTTAAGAGGTCACAGGTTATAGGAAGAGGTCTCGGATAATGGCAAGAGGTCATGGATCATGGGAAGAGGTCACGGGTCATGGGAAGAGAACCGGAGAACCCAAAGTTTCCAGTGTTTATTAGAAATTCCTCCCTTAAAGAGACAATTTTGAAACTTCACCGACATTTATGGCTTTCAATTACAGATTGGAAAGAATGATTCCACAAGAAGACAATGTAATCAACTTGATGAAATAAAAAACCTGAATAATTACGAACTTCCGACACTATCCGACAAAAAGAGTGTCTTTCTGTGACAGTCTCGGTATTTCGTCATGCATTTGAAAATTAAACTAATGTTTACGCGCAGGAAGGGTAAATGAAATCTAAAGATAATGTCCTCAATTGGAGAAACCCGAGATTGCCCATCATCATTTCGGACTTACTAAATGTTTTAAACATAACTCAACAAGCAACTCCGTGTGAATGGAAACCAAGATTCATTACCCTTGATTATTTAGAACTAATAAATAAGTAAAACCATACTGTTTACTTTTTTTAAAAAAAGTCATAATGAGCACTTAACACGAGACTCCAGGAAAAAAATTACGAATAAATATAATCACACTGTTTATATAAAAAAAATCATCATGAGCACATAAAATGAAATTCTAAGTAAGAAAAAAAAAAATACTACAAAAACACTTCCTCCAGATGTCAAACCCATTTCCTCAAAACAACCTTACCTCGATACTTAAAAAAAAAAAAGGATAATGATCATATAAAAAAAAATGACACCAAACAAGACACTCATTCCAGAGTCAAACCCAACCTT
>NC_087209.1:62022549-62030049 GCF_015104395.2 Macrobrachium nipponense
AAATATATAATATATATATATATATATATATATATATATATATATATATATATATATATATATATATATATATATATATATATATATATATATATATATATATTTTAAGTTTATTTATATAATATACGCGCACACACACGCTCAAATATACTTATATATATACTCTATATATACATATGTATATTTGTGTGAGCGTGTGTGCCCCGTGCTCATTCATTATACATACACACTCATAAACCATTCACAAACTCCTGTATCATGATAAAAAAAAATAAATAAAAATCCTACTTAAAGACCCCAAAATACCCAAGACACACTTCTCTCAGAAGCTCTTCCCATTTAAAACAAATGTCCTTCGGCGTCGCTTCCACCGAATAGAGCGTAAGTTTTATGACCTTCCCAGACACTTAAGCATAAAAATGTAAAGGGGGGAGGGAGAGAGAGAGAGAGGGTGGTTTGTCTCTGTCAAAGGGGTGGATGGAGGGTGGGGAATGGGTCTCTGTCTCCAACTCCACTGCAGATAAGATACTGAAAGCAAAAGGAGTCTTGTTTTATTCCAAAGTAAATAACAATAATACTTGATGCCATTGAATCTGCTTGTGAAGTCTTGTTGTAATAGACTTTTAACCCTTTGCATTCCACGTGAATGGACAATATTTTAAATATATCTATTTAAACCCATCTACATCCCAATGCTAGGAGAGGCTTGTCTTTATGTTAGTACATGCCAGTATAAAGTGAGTGTATTAAGTACTTGTAATTCTGACTTGCAGAATTTCTGCCTCCTCCCACTATAATAGTTTCCTCCTCCTCCTCCTCCTATTGAAGCATTCGCTTTAATCTCTCTCTCTCTCTTTTGCTCTCGAGATGTTTCTTCGCCTGTGACTCCATTCAGAAAGGAACCCACCTCTCTCTCTCTCTCTCTCTCTCTCTCTCTCTCTCTCTCTCTCTCCACGTACGAGCACTCGAGTCAATTCTGGGTATTTGGCGAGGCAAAAACTCGATACCCGCTAATGTGCTATGTGACGTTCCCAACATCCTTTGCATTATGAGTCCAATTCTCAGATGTTTATAAATTTATCTTCTCTTCTTGAATAAGTGAGATCTCTTCTTCCTGTATTTCATTTGACCTCCTCTTCACTTCTTCCTAATGAACACCTTAGTATTCTTTGGAAGCTTGAATTTCAAGTCAGTGGCCCCTTCGGTGGGCATGTTTCGAATAATAATAATAATAATATAATATAATAATAATAATAATAATAATAATAATAATAATAATAAACTGAGTTAGTATATACACCCACATGATCACACATGAAACCACACTGAAATATAAAAATTCAATGGTGAAACAGAATATGTGGTGTTCCTAATATTTCTCATTTGATGCACGAATCCTTGGAGAATTCACTGTTTGCGTGACTGTATTTCGGTGGAAACATCATCCAAGGGTTCATGCAACAAATGAGAAATGTTAGGATCACCACATATTCTGTTTTATCATTGAATTTTTATATTCTAATGTGAATTCATGTGTGATCATGTGTGCGCACGCGCAAGCGTGTGTCTATATCTCAGTGCAAATATCTGCGAAATTGCAATGTTGCAAACATTACTGGATTTTAACATTTAACCTAAATTCTTAATGTGTATTCTAGATCATGTGGCGTGAATGTATACGTATGTACATGTAAATTATTATGGAACCACATAAAACAATTTGAAAGTTTTGTGATGTAATGGGATATGTGGCGTTCCTAACATTACTCATTTGAGGCCCGAATCCTCAGATGGCTTCACTGGTATGCATACACACACACACATCCACACAAATTTACATAAGCTTACACATGTACGTTAAATCATAGAGTATCACAAATGCATAATTCGCTTAATGTTTATCAATTTCTGTGGCCAGTGGAATAAACCTCTTAATATATCAAATAACTTGATTCTTTTAATAATAAGTATTTCTTTTACCCACTTATTTCTTGCGGGTTGTTAGTGAAACGAAGCAAATGAAAAAAATTACATAAGAATAAGGAACGATTGATAAATCCATTTATCTCTCCCGCTGACGAATCTCCTTATCTGAAAGATATTGAAAAAGTATTAATTTTCGCCTTTTGCATACAAGATGACCACCTTTATACAACTCTCTTTTTCTCTTAGACCTAACTGCTACTTACTTCTAAAAGACTTTTTTCCTCTCTTTTTTTAAGTAAGCAGTACATAGTTTAGGAATCTCTCTCTCACTCTCTCTCTCTCTCTCTCTCTCTCTCTCCTCTCTCTCTCTCTCTCTCTCTCTTCCCTGATTCCTAATTGCCACTTGCCTTTGGAAATCTCTCTCTGTTTATTTTGGAACTTTTTCTCTCGGTTAACTTTGACATTCTCTCTCTCTCTCTCTCTCTCTCTCTCTCTCTCTCTCTCTCTCTCTATTCTCCTCCTCCTCCCTGTTTCATAGACACTACTTTCTGTCTCTCTCTATCTCCCTTCAATATTTCCCAAGCGTGACTCTCTCTCTCTATCTCTCTTTCTCTACCCTGATTCCTAGATATCATCCTCTCTCTTCTTCTTTCTGTCTCTATCTCTCTCCAATGATTCCCAAGTGTGCATATCTCTCTCTCTCTCTCTCCTCTCTCTCTCTCTCTCTCTCTCTCTCTTTCGCTACTTACTCTTGGAGCAGTCGGAGCCAGTCCAAGGGTGGTCGCAGACGCACTCATGAGTCTCCATGTTGAAAGCGCCGTGCCCGTTACAATCGGGCAGGCACTGGAGGGCATCGCTGTCCATGATGGCGCAGTCGGGGCCCTGCCAACCCTTCTGGCAGACGCAGGTGCCCGAGGCGGCGCACCAGCCGTGGTCGGAGCAGGTCGGGTGTGGGCAGTCCACTGTTGGCAAAAGGGGGTTAAGAGGAAAGTTAATGAACGGGAGTGGTTGTTGTTTTTATTATTAATTATTATTATTATTATTATTATTATTATTATTAAAGAAAAATGGTAATGATTTATTATTATCATTTATATTATTATTATTGAGAAAATACTAGTAGTAATAATAATGTGAAGGTTGCTGATATTATGAAAATTATTGTGAATGTTTCATATATATGAACATAAATATATATGTGGTTGAATATAAATATGTATACATTATATATATACGAATATATATATATATATATATATATATATATATATATATATATATATATATATGCAAACTCCACAGGAAATGATAGTCAGACTATCATTTTCCTGTGGAGTTCGCTTATTTATGAAGTCACGTGCATCTACTGTGACTTTTTAAGCATATATATATATATATATATATATATATATATATATATATATATATATATAATATATATATATATACACACGTACATATATATTATAACCAACTCCGAATATACCAATATTATTATCATCAACATACTTTAACCAGACCACTGAGCTGGGGCATATACTCTAAAAAACGATATATATATATATATATATATATATATATATATATATATATATATATATATATATATATATATATATATATATATATATATATATATATATATATATATATATATATATATATATATATATATATATATATATATATATATATATATATATATATATATATATATACAAACATATGAAACATGGTCAAAGAAAGTATAAATTATAATAACAGTGACGGAATTGCTTGCAAAACTTGGATCAGCCATAAATAAATAAATAATATTAAACAATTAATAAAAAATCAAATGAGTATATAAAAAATTATATATATATATATATATATATATATATATATATATATATATATATATATATATATATATATATATATATATATATATATATAAACTCCAAATACTTCGACGGTGCTTTTGAGATGCGACAAAGCCTAGCGTGGAAATCCCACTTTTTCTTTTTCTTCCTCATGGAGAACAAATTCCTTATTATACGACAATAACCCCGTCCCCCCCTCTCTCTCTCTCTCTGTTCTCTGATTCCTAGACGCTACTTACTTTTGGAACTCTCTCTCTCTCTCTCTCTCTGTTCCTTAACTCCTAGACTCTACTTACTTTTGGAACCGTCTCTCTGCCTCTCTGATTTCAAAACGCCACTTACCTTTGGAAACTCTCTCTCTTCTCTCTTCTCTCTCTCTCTCTCTCTCCTCTCGCTCTCTCTCTCGAAATCATACCTTCCCATTTTCGCAGCGTCTCCCCAGCTCTTGCATGCTAGACACGGAAAGGACTTATTTACGCAAGTCCTACATACACAACTGCTAACTCCTTCTTTCACTCCTTCTCCCTCCCCCTCCCCCAGGCGGTGGACCCCCTCTCCCCCCACGACCGAAATTTAATTAAATGCCTTACCTTACGAAGAAAATGCCCGGATGAGGATGCCAGCTGTTCGATGTCTCGCTCCGTCGAGAGAGAGAGAGAAAAAAAAATGAAATCCCGACGGAAAATACGGCGCTGCGTCGCCCTAGTAATAATAAAATAATAATAATAATAATAATAATAATAATAATAATAATAATAATAATAATTATTATTATTATTATTAAATAATAATAATAATAGCAGTGACAATGATGACGAACACCTAACTACTACTGCTTTTAATAAAATCACAAAAGATAATAATGATAATCGTACCCAATTAATAATAATAATAATAATAATAATAATGATAATATCAGTGATGATAACTACTGTTTGTAATCAAAGAATAAAACATTATGGTAATCGTACCCTTTTGATAATAATAATAATAATAATAATAATAATAATAATAATAATAATAATAATAACATTGAATACCTACTGGTTGTAAAAACCTAACTATCCGAAAGATAAACATTGAAATAAATAGTAAAAAATAAATGAAAAATAACGTCAACGAGCCGTGTGACCCATCTCAAGGGAGAAAGACAGGAGAGGGGAAAGGAGACGGTAATAATCCTTCCTTCCCTCCCCCTCCCCCTCTCTTTTCCCAAGAGGGGAGGGGAGGGAGGGGGGGGGGAAGATATTAGTTATTCTAAAATGTCAGCTCTGGCTGCCTCCTCATCATTTAATCCCGAGTCAAAGAAGATGGTGGCACAGAACTGGAAAGGCCGCGGATGAGATTCACCTGATATTTATACCCAAGGAAGGGGGGAATTCCCCCCCCCCCCCTGCCCCAGCAACACTTTCCTCCCATAAACCTCACATCTTCTAACATGTCGACTTAATGTTTTTTCTCATCGAAGGGAAAAAGTGGTCAGTTTTTTTTAATCTTTTATATTTTTAGATTTAAAGACATATTTTTTATAATCTTTTATTGATTCACATACAGATACCAATTTATTTTATCGTTTACATTTCTTGGTTATTTTTATTGTCGAAATAAGGTTTAAATGCCAATTTTTCTTCATCTTTATATTTCTTGATATAATCACCCACTTATATCTCATATTTCTTGATTTAAACACTATTTTATTTTCATCTACATTTCTTGAATTGTCTCTTAATATAGCCTTTTCAAACCAAGCTAGAGTAGTAAATTAATAAATAAATGTTGACACAATCGACAAAGTTTATGGTCAATTGAACGAGTACGAATCTATAAAATACATTCTGTATAGATAAATTCATCGATTGGTATTCCTACTCACGCACCCAGAAAACGCAAAATAAGTTGGTAAATATTGTATAAGATTTACGACGCATACTTGTTTGTAAGGACTTTATAGCTAAATGAATGTAGTTTGTCGTCATTATTTGCCGTCCGTTTCATTCTAAATACGATCGGCTCCTCTACCGAGTGGATTATGACGCAATATATCTCGTAACAAATCAATCGTTATATCATTATACTTTGTGGAATTTCTCAGTCTTTGGAAAGTGAATAACTTCTTTTAGATATCGCCTTCACTTCGCATTATGGTAACAGTTTCATAATCTGTCTGAAGAATCGTCGTGTAAGTATATTTATAAAAAGAATCATGATAGCATGAATCACTAGAATGGTGATGAAATCCACACTAGTGGAATTGTAAGCGTATCTTTAAAACGATGTTTATACAGCGAGAGCGTTCGAGATCTTGCTCGAAGGAGTATCGAGCAGTTCACGAAAGCTCTCGTTTCGTATACATATTTTTAGCATATGTTTACCATTACACCATTGTGGATTTCTTCACCATTCTAGTGATTCATGCCATTAAGAGATTTATATGAATGATTACAACTACACGATGATTCTACATATAAATTTGTTATCATAAAATAAGGTCAGAGAAGAAAATGAGAGAAAAAACAGTGAAGAATATGAGAGAAAAAAGGCCAGAGAACAAAATGCAGAAAAAAAAAAGGAGAACAAAAGCCAAGCCGAACAAAATAAAAGAGAAAGAAAAAAGGCCAGAGAATAAAAATGAGAGAAAAAAGGCCAGAGAATAAAATGAGAGAAAAAAGGCCAGGGAACAAAATGAGAGAAAAAAAGGCCAGAGAATAGAATGAGAGAAAGGGGAGACCGACAACATTCCCCGAGAGTCTTAATTACATTTACGAACGGAATTACCGGACAGAAACATTAAAATAATGCAAATTTTTATAAGTTTTTTTTTTTCTAGACATATTTATTCACAGCAAAGAAAGTCACTCGGATGAGGCGTCATGTGAATTTGAATTTCGTTCCCAAAATCCCTCTCCCCAAGCTCCCCTCTTTTTTTGGGATTGGAGCGGGGGGGAGGGGGGGGGGGAATACTCATAAGTATAACTGGTAAAGTTGCCAAAAATATTTAGTCAATACTTACGTAAATTATTATTAAATTGAATACACAATTAAGGATATACGTTCATACAAAGGTCACTGGAACCTCTTTCAAGAAAATTGTTTTTAAAATACGTTTTCGTTCTTTGGAACAACTGCACGGATTTTTACTCTTAATGAGTATTATATGAATATGCCAAAAGGGTGTTTTCAGATTTACGAATTATTGAATGAAAAAAAAAAAAAAAACCATAATAATGTGGATATATATATATATATATATATATATATATATATATATATATATATATATATATATATATATATAGTTTTCATCTTCATTTTTCTTTTTTTATAATAGTACTTTGTGTATACATGAGTGTAGCATAATGGTTTATATATATATATATATATATATATATATAGATATATATATATATATATATATATATATATATATACATTACTATAGTATATATATTCATATATAAACCATTATGCTACACTCATGTATACACAAAGTACTATCAAACGTATACCTGATCTCACCTCCTGTCAAACCCCCTCCCCCAAAAAAATAAAAATGACATTGCGCCACTCACCTTCGTCGCAAAACTCGCCCTTGAAGCCCTTGGCGCACTCGCACCTTCCCTCGATGCATCGTCCGTGGCCGTTGCAGTCGGCGACCTCGCACTCGTGGTGTCGCAGCTGGCACTCCTTGCCCTTGAAGCTCGGGTGGCAC
>NC_087209.1:62037549-62072549 GCF_015104395.2 Macrobrachium nipponense
TCTGATCATCATCTAAATGAAGGATTATAATTATCACCAAAATTGTTTTAATCAGACCACTGAGCTGATTGTCAGCTCTGACAGGGCTGGCAAGAATAATATTTTTGTTACTTTTATTGTTATTTTTTAGATTTTGTCAATTGAATTAACATTTTTTTAAATTTATGATTGGATTAATTGAAAACGTTGAAGTTCCGAACAAATTTCACTGCTCGAAAAAGCGTGTCTTCTCCATTCTCATAAATACCCACGGCCATATAGAATAGAATAGAATATAGAATTTAGGAAAAATGCCATGCGCTTGGACCTATGAGGTCACTCAGCGCTGAAACGGCAATTGGCAGTATGAAGATCTGAAAGGTTAACAGGAGGAAAACCTCAAAGCAGCTGCGCTATGAATTAAACGTTAGGAGAAGGTGGAAAATAAGACGGAAGAAAGAGAATATGAACGAAGGTACAGTAAAAGGTATGAAAGGGGTCACAGCTAGGGGCCGAAGGGACGCCGCAAAGAACCTTAAGTAACGCCTACAGTGCAACGCACAAGTGTACTGACGGCACTAACCACGTACGGTGGTTGCAGCCATATAGTCTCCCAGTAAGACAATGCGTATGTTAAATCCCTAACGTACCGTCCGTAGAATACTTACGGGCGATGCACGGACGTCCCTCGGCCTGGTTCCTCTCAAAATCCTCATGATGTCGTGTTGCGTGTGGGTCGGAAGGGCGCTCCTCCGAGCGTAGAGTCCTAATGACGTCCCTCTGCGAAGGAAGAATCATTATTAGTCAATGACGCAACAATCGTCGTACAAACGCACCAGTTACCTGATTACTGATCAAGTACTAAGTATAAGGATAAATATAAGTATAAGTATAAATATAAGTACTTATAATATAATGCTTGATGACGCCTTACAATTATTCACCTTGTATTTTAATAATTCACTTACATTTTTATCTATTTACCTATTAATTTCTTGATTTATTTTTTTCTTATTTTCTAATAAGTGAGATCACTCTTCTTTCCCATTACCTCGTCTTAGCTCTTTCTAATGAACACCATATCCTTTGGAAACTTGAAAATCAAGTCAACGGCCCCTTGTGTGGGTTTGTTCTACATGGATAGGGTTCATCTGATAATAATAATAATAATAATAATAATAATTATAATAATAATAATAATAATAATAATAATAATAATAATAATGATAATAATAATACTTTGGAAGCTTGAAGTTAAGTCAATGGCTCCTGTGGGGTATTCTGATTTGAATGGGATTCATCTTGTGAATAATAATAATAATAATAATAATAATAATAATAATAATAATAATAATAATAATAATAATAATAATGATAATAATTGACGTCAGTCTGCATTTACATCCAATAAAATCGTGGTTGTCCCACCGATCCAGTATATAACCATTTTGGGAATGTTGGACCCGTCAAATCCTTGGTCACATTAACTGTTCAACATTCTGCCCTGAATGAATAGCCAGAGCATACGATCCGAATTATTGCATTTTTCTTGAATTGAGAGATAAATGACGTGGTTCCAAATGGCGTAATGTAAGCGAGCTTCCGAAAAAATCAGCGGGAACACAATGGAATATACCCGTAAGCCTCAGGTCAATCACGGTTAGTAACGTCATCATCGTACGCCGACTGCAAACGCATTTGCTACTTGTGTGAAAAGGGAATTAGGGCGAATGACGTACAGATTTTTTTTCTTCCGTACGGGTATCTGTATACCTATCTATCTAATGTACACATACACACATACATACATACATACATCCATACACACACACACACACACACACACACACATATATATATATATATATATATATATATATATATATATATATATATATATATATATGTGTGTGTGTGTGTGTGTGTGTGTGTGCGTGTGTGTTCGTGCTGCAAAATGAATGGCTATGCACATACAAATATGTATGTATGTATTATATATATATATATATATATATATATATATATATATCCTTATATATATTATATATATATATATATATATATATATATATATGCGCCGCAAAATGAATGACGAACATAACAGAAACCTGCGGATGAACAAAATTACACGACAGAGACGAAATTCTGAACATAATACTACAAGAAAAGACGCAATTTCTGAACGTAATAAATGAGAAATATAACAAAAGACGCAATTTCTGAACATAATACAAGAAAAACTTAACATGAGACGTAAGTCTGAAAAAATATTAAATCGAAAAAACACATAAACTCTACGCGAAGTTTCGTATAATAATAATAATAATATATCAAGGATACTATCATAACATCATTATCTTCAAGAACAGATTAAATTTTTCCAGTATTAGGATCCTTTCCCCTTAACTCTCATAGTCCGCTTAATCCGGCCCAAGCAACCTACCACTCAACTTTCTAATTGCAATCTTCCTTGCGGATTTCCTCAACAAAAGGGCAGGTAAACCGTTGCATACTTACGGCCTGCTTTCTAAGCAAGAACCCTTTGCTGGTATTAGGCCAACTTAATCTGGAACAAAGCGTATTATTCTCCTGAAGAAGTACGTTATACATACGAAGGTGCGTTAAAATACCAGCACTGCAATATGGCAACACACTGCAGGTACGGGAACAGTACAGGTCTAAGTTTCTGAATAATCATTCTTCAGTTTTTATCTTTAGAGGGAAAGCCTAATATATATATATATATATATATATATATATATATATATATAGATATATATATATATTATATATATTTGTATGTATATATATATATATATATATATATATATATATATATATACATATATAGTTACCCATTATTAAACTGGTGTATTTAAACATATAACAATAATTCACCTTGGTGTACTTCTAATATACAATTAATATTGATAATAATTTTTATATTAACTACTAATGACAAATATACAAAGGTTGACATATATATATTATATGTATATATATATATAATATATATATATATAATATAATATATATAATTATATATATATATATATATATAGATATATATTATATATATATATATATATCTATATATATATATATAATATATATATATATATATATATATACACAATTACACGCACAGTTAACCAGCCATATAAATTATATGACAGCCTAATCAACTAACCATCACTTCGGACCGGCCCACGGAAAGTATTTCTTTATTCATTTAAGCACAAAAAGAAGAAGAATTAGAAGAAGAAAAAAAGAAGTAACGATGCAGAAGATAACATCGCCTTAAATCATAGGTAACAGCCATGAGCTGACACGACCCGGGTATAATTACACCGGGACACGAATCCCCCTAGAGAGAGAGAGAGAGAGAGAGAGAGAGAGAGAGAGAGAGAGAGAGAGAGAGAATTAAAAAATGGTTCATTTTTCCTTCGCTAATTACCTCACAAGTCAGTTCAACCCCTCACGTAATTGAAAAGGCCGTGGCTATGCTAAATAAAAGGTCTACTACACACGGTCGATATGGGATGACAAGGAAAAAAAAAAGTTAGTCAGATGACGCCGTATGAATTCTTGTTGCAACGTCCCGTCATTATTCATACCTTTCTCCTCTATTTCTCGTGGCTTTCGTCTTTCTGTGACACTTGGGAAAGATGTTATAAATAGTAATGGATGAAAGAAGCGATGTAAAATAGATCTCCTTTGTGGTAAATGTATTCGTACGTTTCTTCTCTTGTGAAAGCAGATATATCGTTAATGGATAATGGGCCTAACTTCTATGTATATATTGTAATAACCGCAATAATCATATAAAGTTCTATACTTTCTCCAAGGCTTCTGGTAAAAAAAGTCTATTAAAAAAGATTAAAAAATATGGAAATCATTATGGAATGAAAGCTAGAATCTAGGCCAAATGTCAAGCGCTGGGACCTATAAGGTCCCGAAAGTGAAATTGAGGGTATAAAGTTCTGAAACAGCTGATAGGAGAGGGTGGAAAGAAAGACGTAAGAGAAAATGAACGGAGGTACAGTAAAAGGAGTGAGAGGGGTTGCAGCTAGTGGCCGAAGGGACGCTGCAAAGGACCTTAGAACATTAAGTAATGCCTACAGCGCACCAGATGAGGTGCACTGACGTGACTAGCTCACCTACGGGAGGAAATCATTATATAAACATACTGACTGTAAAAAAATGATAAAAAAGACGAATAGAAAATGTGAAGAGAGAGAGAGAGAGAGAGAGAGAGAGAGAGAGAGAGAAACGCGCACCGCTTCTATTACAGAATAAATTATTAAAATCCTCCCCGTGACATGGCAAGGTAGAACTTATTAATAATAGACACATTAATCAATGGACGACATAAGGAACAGACAGCCCCAATCGATGGACAAATTACCGGGTGAGAAGGGACGACAATTAAATACGATGATATGCTTCTGGGGGAATGAGGTAGAACTGAATAAATATAAAGGCAAACTTATAAAAACGCTTGGACTAATTCTTCAGACATTCAGAAAAACATAGTTAATGCCGGGGCAAAATTCCAAATAGTCAATTTATCGCAAAAATCAATTTTCAGTCATTTTTAACAGGCTTTTGAGTCTGCTGTCAGTGGCGAAGCATAACTGAAACTTTGCCACAAACCCGAGCAGTCTGGTGCAAGGGGCAATGCAACCTTCCAGAACATTCCACTCTGACAAAAACTACATTCCTATCTCTCCCAATAGCGGGATATGTGCCCTAAAATCTAATCACTTTGGTCATATTTTCGTAAAAATCGACATAGGATTTATTGTGAAAACTGCTGGCTAAAAAAAAAAATAAAAAAAATTTGCTTAATCGGGGAGTAAGCCTAAAAACTACTTTGTCGTTGTTGTCCTTGTTGGGGGGTGGGGGTAGGAAAGGTCTATGGAGGAGCCTAAAAAGGTCTGATAAAGGTATTTCACGTTGAGTTAGATACAGAAATTTTGGATAGCATATTTATGATTTATTTATTAGAAAATGCAAAAAATAAATAATATGCATGTTAATCAGTACAGGAAAATTATCTCTAATAAAATATAGCGTATTTATTTTAATTCTCGTTGGTGAAACGAGACTACTTGACCGTAGACTTTAGCACGGTTTAATTTACGTTAAATGTTAGGAACATAATATTTACAAGTTATGAGTAAGTAAATTGGAGGTCGGAAATCGCCCTGTTTACTATGTGATAACTCCATACCCTTCTTATACTTTTCCAATAATGGATTATATGTGCTTATTACATATGAACTACTGATGATTTTGAATAATAATAATGATACCGAAAATAAGACAAAACAGCTAAACGTATCAAAGCTTTAATGTAACTTGACAGGTTAATCGATTCAAAACTATAATCTGACGTCGCAAAATCTATGGTCATCGACGCCTATAGCAGAGATACAGAATGCATTGGAAACGAGAGCGAGAGAGAGAGAGAGAGAGAGAGAGAGAGAGAGAGAGAGAGAGGAGAATTCTAAACATGCCTAATTTAGAGATGATTCTGTTAATGAATAATTTTTCTCTCGTAAACGTTGAACATGAGTTTTCATAATAATAACAATAATAATAATAACGCCGTATTCACTTCACATACCACTACAGTATTATCAGGCGAAGGAGAATATTAATCATACAATTACTTCCAACATTCTTTGACCGTTCGCTACCAACGGAACAGTTTCTTTACAGAAATACGAACTCTAAAGTGTACTATGCATTAAACATACATTCAGATTCATATTTTTACCCAAATGACATGAAATTACATCTTTCTCCTCTAAAACAATTCATGATTCAGTGCTATAAAGATGTGGAAAGGTGACTTACAAAAAGAAGATAAATAACAAACTAAAAGGTTTCAGGAAAATATGTTTGCTATTCCGAATAAAATATAGACGTCTGAAAATATCGGAACAAAGGTTAGGAATAATTTACCAGTATTATTGTCTTGTTTTTTTTCCAATTTATCCGTTGGACTTAATTCTTTATTTATTCATACAGTGCAACGATGACGAAAGTATTAAGTTGGTTTATGCTTTGGTGGCGCAGTGAATATTACAAAAATGTAAGACTTATGGTTAACTGATGTTCTGGGATTAAAAAGTTGAGGAATTGAAGCATACTTTATATACATGAATATATACGTATATATATATATATATATATATATATATATGATATATATATATATATATATATATATATATATTCCTGCAAACAGAATCAATCTTTGCTTTATAAAACTTCCTTCCCTGTCACCCCTTGACATACTGCCGGTGTCTCAGCACTACTATCAGATTCATTCAATAATCAACGTACCTCCAGGAATTGTATCCGGAGTCTCCCACGAATGATGACGTCACAGGGAAGGAGAAAGTGCTCATTACCCGACTGATTTGAAATCTATAAGCAGTTAACAGCCCCCCCCATTGCCCCCCCCGACCCCACCCCCTCCCCAAAAAGTTAAAGTTCATAATATGAGAAGAAAGAAAAAACGCATTTGAAATGGGTTTGTTGAACTTATGCTTGCGTGTATGAGTTACATACATACACACAAAAATATGTATACTCTCACATAAACGTACACACACACACACACACACACACACACATATATATATATATATATATATATATATATATACTATATATATACATATAAAAATTTCTGACTCACATCAGGATCGAACCCAAGTCTTTCAATTGAGAGACGAGACTGCTGCCAACCAGTCAGTCTCGACTTTCAATTGAAAGACTTGGGTTCGATCCTGACGGGAGTCAGATATTTATTTCTGTTCCACACGTGATTGTGTGTTGATTATTTCGAACACACACATACACACTCATATATGTGTGTGTGTGTATGTGTGTGTGTGTGTGTGTGTGTAAACAGTACCCATCTAAAAAAAACACTGGAAAAAGATAATAAACTAACTTTATTCAATTATTCAGTTCAATAGATGGGAAGAAACTTCTTTGGACTGATGTCTCAAACGAAAATAAATGTCATCTTGAGACTCGACGACTGATACCACCTACTCTCTTAAATCTCATTCCTCGCACCTGTCCTCGGGAACAAGTAACACCTGGAGAGGCGATTATTTAATAATAATAATTTTCAGGATGAAAATTTGGATAAAAATTTGTAAAGTTTATTTTTAAATATTCTTTAAATTTTATTTATTTTGATTTGGTACATAAGTCGTCTGTTTTTAAATACCTTTTCTATTCATCTTTATAAAATAGTCTTTCTCGAGTGAAAGAAGTCAAAATGTTTTTTTTCCCTGTCTTAAAATTTTGATAATTGTTTTATACATAAATTGGTTTCAATAACTCAATAAAATCTATACACATTTGTATATATATATATATATATATATATATATATATAAATATATATATATATATATACATATATATATATATATATCATATATATATATATATATATATATATATAATATCACATATATACACATTATATATATATAGTATAGTATATATATATATATATATAATATATATATATATATATATACTATATACATATATATATATATATATATATATATATATTATATATATATATATATAGATATATATATATATATATATCATATATATATCTATATATTATATTATATATCATATATATTAAATAATTTATATATTTAGACGCACGGACCCAGCAAAAGCCGCAAGCAATGCCTACAGTGCACAACATGAGGTGTACTGACGGCAATATCCTCCTACGTACCTTCCTAACAGTATAAAAGACATTCGTTATGGATTTCCAATTCCTTCTGCGGAGTCCCTCAAAAAATATATACTGGCCATAAATTCCCCTATCATCCAAAATCAAGCACAATATAGTAACAATTATTAGAGCAAGTCTCTCTAGTCATCGCCATTCGATTCTGGGATATCATAATCATCAAGTTAAGTCAGTTAACAACTATCGACTCAGGGATATCATTATAATCATCAAGTCACTCCAGTTTATAACTATCGATTCTGGGATATCATTATCATCATCAAGTTATCACCAATCGATTCTGGGATATCATAATCATCAAGTCACTCCAGTTATCACCAATCGATTCTGGGATATCATTATCATCATCATTTAAAAGGATATCAACTGGATATCTCGGTAACTGAAGAATCGTCAGAGAGTATCGGGAACAAATACTTTGGAACGCGGAGAGGGGGAAGCAGATCCTAGCACGACGGCGAGAGAAAAGGGGAAACGGTAAAACATAGCGAGGGCCAAATGAAAGAGGGGAACATCAGGGAAGGGTGTGCAGAGAGAGAGAGAGAGAGAGAGAGAGAGAGAGAGAGAGAGAGAGAGAGAGAGAGAGAGTTTCGAAAATACACAGCTAGCTATACTCTTGGATGTCAAAAAGTTCCGTTGTGCGTGTATATATACATATATGTATACACACACACACACACACATATATATATATATATATATATATAATATATATATATATATATATATATATATAGAGAGAGAGAGAGAGAGATGAGAGAGAGAGAGAGAACTGACGTAAAGAGAACGATGATTTCAATTACCCAAATAACCCGTCATCTAAGCGGAGAATATTTCTTCCATCCACCTTTTACAAAATGACAAAGCATGTGACTGAATTTAGGGCCCGTAACAAACCCTGGGATTTAAAAAAAAAAGATCTTTGTGTAATATTAAGTGAAAACACAATGAGGAATTAGTCACGAGCAAAAAAAAAAAAAAAAAAAAAAAACAAAGACGCCTCACTTCAACGTTATAGTATATATAACAACATTCACTGAGCGCACCGATAACTAACAATAACTAAAGACGAAAAGAAATAGCAGCTTTTAACATGAATGCGATTCTAACGCCGACGGGAATGCCCTTGTAAGTCCAATACGTCGCGGGGCAAATAATGGCGTAAGCTATGGGATAAAGGAAGCAATTAATATTTCGACTGCCTCTAGCAGCCAGCTTTTCAGAGGTATTAATTGTGTTCTTCAAAAGAAAAAAATAATAAATAAATAAAAATAGAATGAATAAATGACTACAAAGACAAAAGGGGTTTAGAGGTGGGCTTTGGGGTAGGGGTGGGGGGGTAGGGGGGTGGGGTGTTGGGAGTGGAGGTGGGGTTGGACAGGTCATACACTCGCAATGAATAAACTTGTTATGACGAGAGCCATAAAGAAAGAGGTCCATTGATTCCATTATTTTGCTATGCTTTTATTCCTGTTCGATGCGCTGCTCTCCAAACGGCGTATGCTGCTGCTGCTTTCCACGCACAAAAAAACACACAGGCACCAAACACACACACACAAAACAGACGAATATCCATCTGGCAAAACCGTCACAAAATAGGATGAGTTCGCTTACGCAACACACAATTGAAAAGTGACCCTGCAAAAGGAATTCAAAGTAATTCGAGCTCTCTATTTCATCGAGGGAAAAATAATTGCCAGTAGCGGGAACACAGTTCAACAATGAAATTATAATTGTTCCAGAGAGAGAGAGAGAGAGAGAGAGAGAGAGAGAGAGAGAGAGAGAGGATAGTTTTATAGTTGCATTTTAAAATAAATGCACCTGAAACATTCGCTGATGAGAAACCCGGAGAGAGAGAAGAGAGAGAGAGAGAGAGAGAGAGAGAGAGAGAGAGAGAGAGAGAGAGAGAGATGCTTTTATAGATACAATAAAATAAGTATATCTCAAACTTTCACTAATGAGAGAGAGAGAGAGAGAGAGAGAGAGAGAGAGAGAGAGAGAGAGAGAGAGACCTTACCTTACCTTACATCTTGTTCGGGTTGCCCCAGGTCCCTCAGTGTGAGGCACCTCTAATGTCTACCAGAGAGTTGCTAGTACATCTTCCGGTATATTTTGCATCTTCCAATCTTGGATGGTCTGGGATGCAGTTTAGATATTTGTCGAGCTTATTCTTAAACACATCTACGCTCACTCCTGATATATTCCTCAGATGAGCTGGCAACGCATTGAATAGACGCTGCATTATCGATGCTGGTGCGTAGTGGATTAATGTCCTGTGTGCTTTCCTTATTTTTCCTGGTATAGTTTTGGGCATTATTAATCTACCTCTGCTTGCTCTTTCTGATATTTTTAGTTCCATGATATTTTCTGCTATTCCTTCTATCTGTTTCCATGCCTGAATTATCATGTAGCGTTCTCTTCTCCTTTCTAGACTATATAATTTTAAGGATTGTAGTCTTTCCCAGTAGTCAAGGTCTTTAACTTCTTCTATTCTAGCTGTAAAGGACCTTTGTACACTCTCTATTTGTGCAATATCCTTTTGATAGTGTGGGTACCATATCATATTGCAATATTCAAGTGGACTACGAACATATGTTTTATAAAGCATAATCATGTGTTCAGCTTTTCTTGTTTTGTAGTGCCGTAACAACATTCCCATTTTTGCTTTACATTTTGCCAACAGAATTGCTATTTGATCATTGCATAACATGTTCCTATTCATCATCACACCAAGGTCTTTAACTGCTTCCTTATTTGTGAATGTCTCATTATTAGGTCCCCTATATGCATATAGCTTTCTTTCTCTGTCTCCATAATTTATTGATTCAAATTTATCAGAGTTAAATACCATCCTATTTACCTCTGCCCAATCATATACTTTGTTAAGGTCTCTTTGTAGAGCGTTCCTATCTTCATCACAAGTAATTTCTCTACTTATTCTTGTGTCATCTGCGAAACTACTCACTACCGAATCCTTAACATTACTGTCTATGTCTTCTATCATAATAACAAACAGTATTGCAGCTAACACCGTACCTTGCGGCACACCGGATATTACCTTGGCTTCATCCGATTTCTCGTCGTTTGCAATAACTATCTGTTTTCTGTTGTGTAAAAATTCTTTTAACCATCTTCCTACTTTATCCACGATATTGTGTTTTCTAATTTTCTTCGCTAATATATTATGGTCTACTTTGTCAAAAGCTTTTGCAAAGTCTAAATAAACCACATCTGTTTCATTTCCGCTTTTCATATTTTTGAATATGTTCTCACGGTGGACTAACAGTTGGGTTTGTGTACTTTTTCCGGGTACGAAACCATGTTGTCCTTTATTAAACAAATTATTTTTTATTTAAATGTTTCATAATATTTTTTTTCATTACCCTTTCATACACTTTCATAATATGTGATGTTAGACTCACAGGCCTATAATTACTTGCCTCTAGTCTTGATCCACTTTTGAAAGTAGGGGTAATATATGCTAATTTGTGCTCATCATAAATCTTGCCTGTATCTACACTTTGTCTTAATAATATTGCAAGTGGCTTTGCGATAGAATGAACTACTTTCTTTAACAAAATAGCAGGCACTCCATCCGGCCCTGCAGCAGCTCCATTTTTAATTTCATTAATAGCCTGCACAATATCAGCTTCATTAATATCTATGTCAGCTAAATATTCACTATTTTCATCCCTTACTTCTATATCATTATCTTCATTATCTATTCTAGGGGTGAATTCTCTCTTATATCGTTCTGCCAATATGTTGCAAATTTCCTTTTTTCATTCGTTAATCTCCCTTCAATTCTTAGAGGGCCTATTTCTATTCTTCTTTTATTCATCTTCTTCGCATATGAGTATAATAGTTTGGGGTTTTGCTTGATATTTAATAGGGTTTTTTCTTCCAAGTCCCGTTTTTCATTTTCTTTTGATTGTATAATCTTTTTGTTCTGCATTTTCTATCTTACTTTTTAGTTCTATAACTTTCCATGCATTTTTTTCTTTTGCAAGACCTTTTTTCCACTTTCTGATTTTCTGGAACAAGATCCTTCTGTCTCTTGGTATGCATGACTGATGTTTACTTTTCTTCTTCGGTATATATTTATCCACTATTTTCTCTAATATTTTATATAATATCTCCGTATTTACCTTTATGTCATCACTTACGAAAATGTTATCCCAATCTTTGTTTAATTCTTCATTTATTTCTGACCATTTTATATTTTTAGTGTAGAAGTTGTATTTTCCATATCCTTCCCACTTTTTCATTTCTTGCTTATCTCTGTTTTCACTTGCTTTGGATGGACTGTTAATTCTATGACATTATGGTCTGAAATACTCGCATTATAAACTATTATTTCTTTAACATAATTCATCTCGTTCACAAATACTAGGTCTAAAGTATTTTCCTTTCTTGTTGGCAGGTGATTTATTTGTTGAATGTTGTATTCTAGTAGCATATCTAATAGCTTTTCGAATTGCCTCTTATCTTCTGCACTACTATTACTCTCTTTTTTATATGTATAAGTACATCCACAATCTCCTATTCGTTCTTTCCAGTCTACGAAAGGAAAGTTTGAAGTCTCCAGATAGGAGAATAGTCCAGTCCTTGTGATTTCTACATATATCATCCAATTTTTCTATTATTAAGTCAAACTCTTTAGTATTAGGAGGTCTATATATTACTATGTTCATTAATTTTTCAGATTCAAATTCTACCGCTATTAGTTCACATTCTGAGTTACTATATTTCTCATATATTTTTCCTTGTTTTTTGTCTTTCCCATATATTGCGGTTCCCCCTTGATTCCTATTTTTTCTATCTGATCTATAAGTTTGGAACCCTTTTATTTGATCATCATTCCCAGTCTCTTGGGAATACCAGGTTTCACTTATATTCATTATATCTATTTTCTTTTCAATTTGGGTTAGTTCTTCTAAGTACTCTATTTTTCTTTTTGAGTTACTCGTAATAAACCCTGCGCATTCATCACTATGATGGTTTGCGTGTTTTTCCTCCTTCATTTAATATTGGTAATAATAAGGATTTTCCCATGTCTCTTTCCTGTTCTGGTATGTTGTTCTTTTTTTCATTTCCAGAAATTCTGACATTAAAAAATCCAACTTTTCCATAATATTTGTTCTTCCTTCATCATAATTATTCATTTTGTGTCTGAATCTGCAATTTTCTCCATATCTGCAATATCCTCTTGCATAATAAAAACAGTTATTATCTCTTGAGTAGAATCTTGGAGCTGATGCATTGAAATTTTTTTGCTGACACCTCTGCATATCTCGTTGATGGCTTGCTTTTTTCTTTTACCTGATATTCTTCATTCCTCTCTTTATTTGTTTCTTTCTTATTTTGGATTTTATTACTTGATTGGTTATTTATTTGATTATTTTTCATGGCTACAGGGTGCATATATTTACATTTTTTGACGAACTTACATACTTTTCCTTCTTTTAGGTTTTTGCATATTTTTGGATGTAGGTCTCTGCAATCATCCTCATAGCCATCTAGGTATGCACATTTACCATACATTTCATAGTTGTGACATACCTTAGGATGTTTGTAGTAACATTTTTCTCCAAATCTGCAATTCCCTCTTTTCAAAAGGTTGCAGACTTTGTCTTTTTTGTATATTTTTTCCTCTTTCCCGTCATTGTGTAGATCTGGGTAGAGCCTCTTCGGCATTTTCTTTTGTGTTGTCATATCGTATTTATTTCTTCGTAGGTATGCTGCTTTATAGCCTCATATGTAGTATCAATGAGTATCTCTGCATCCATACTTTTATCTTGTTCTTTGTTTTCCTTATCTTTTTCTGTCATTTCAGTTTTGTTTACTTCTCTTACGTTTTCCTCTTCTTCTTCTTCTTCTTCTTCTTCCTCTTCCTCTTCTTCTTCATCCTCAACTATTTGTACATTCAATCTTGATTTAATAACATTGTCTATCCATGGTAGACATGTTGAGCAAAAAATTCTTGTGTCTTTTCTCATATCTTGCATTACCTCAGCACACTGTGGATGGGTCGGAATGTTGCATGCAGCACATTTTCTGATTAGGTTTTGTGGATTAACTATGCTATACCACACCTTACACAGTTTACATGCTTTTGGCATTCTTTTTCCTAATGCATCAATTAGGATATTCACAAGGTTCACCTTATTCATTTTCTTTGTCGGAATATGTTGGTTTATGTATATTTTCTTTATGAGTCTCTTGACCACTTGGATTTTATTTGGAACTTCTTCAATTATTTTCAAGATGTTTTCATTTGATCTGTTCCAGTTTGAAGGATTGTATCCTTCTAATATATCTATGAATGCTTTTGTATCTTTTTGGTTAGGACTGTTGCTGATTTCATAGATCAGAAATGCCAGTTCCCTTCCTGCTACCTCATCGTATTGCGAATCTGTCAAGCAAGCTAAATCTCGCCATTTTTTTCCGCAGTTGGAACTTACTGCCATCTTGTTCTGATTTACAGTATTTCACTTGATAAACTAACTTAGAAGACGCTTTATCCTACTATTTTCACACTAATCTTATCACCGATAGTTCACGAACACTTCTAGATATTTCTCAAATTCTAGACGTGTTAAACTTGTGATATCTGTTGATTAATCTGACTTCGCGCAGGAACGTCTCACCAAGCAAGATGACTACTACTACTACGAGAGAGAGAGAGAGAGAATCTGAAGATACACAGCATTAACCGAAGAGAACGAAGATAAATAAATTCACTGAATATAGTGATTAAAACACCCAGCAATTAAGGAGAGAGAGAGAGAGAGAGAGAGAGAGAGAGAGAGAGAGAGAGAGAGAGAGAGAGAGAGAGAGAGAGATTATCTCAAAAATCACACCTAAGAGAGAGAGAGATAACGCGAAAAACAAATATTCCCCGGGCATCATGAACGGAAAGAACTATACACATGATAACTTAACTTTCTATTTACGTTCATTTCTCAAGGCTCGGTCAAACCACGCCCATTCCCAGTAATTGGTTACGACATAATTACCCGGTAATTAACACTTAAAACTCCTATTTCGGCTTCAAATCACACCAAAGGACATAACGTATGCGAGAAAATTAAATGGTTAAGGAATAAATGTACCCACATATTTTTAAACTGCTCTGAGTGAGTTAGTGTTACAATATTTGCAGCTAAATGCTTTAAGTCAACAATTGTAATAAATGGGTTAAGACGGTGATATCATTCATGTTATGAAGGTGATATCATTCGTGTTATTTTAAAAGAAAAAATGGAAAAAATAATGGAAGTACTGTACCCTATTTAAAAAAAAATGTGTATTTAAAAATACGAAAAAACACTGTACACTACTGAAAAAAATTTGTACTTAAAAAATTGAAAAAAAGGATTGGAAATACTGTATCCTTTAAAAAAAATTAGTACTTAGAAAACCGAAAAAAGAAATTGAAGTACTGTAAACTTAAAAAAAATGTGCTTCAACTAATAAAAGTATATAGCTATAACAAAGCTGTCATTAAATGTATGAACACACAGACACTTGATTCAGAAATAGAAGAAATTTAAAGATACTGCACAAGGGCATAAGAAAACCTTCAAATACTTATTTCCAATTTTTGAGCCAACGCTGCAATCTCTAACCGTAGCTTAGGTGGTTTTTCTTATAGTCAACCAACAAAACACAAGCAGATATATTTTTTCCACCACTCCAACTTTATTATCTATGAAGGCACGTCCAAAATACCAAATATATAAAATTATCGCGCTGAAACCAGGTAAAACAACTCGACAAAATATCCTCCTGCTCTAACAGCTTCAAGCTAAAAACTTTCTAAAACAACCTCCGCGTCAAAAAAGGTAATAATAGCCTTCTAAAATAATCTCTGCGTCAAAGCAAGCTAATTGTACTAATTATAATCTTCTAAAACAATCTCCGCGTCAAACAAAAGCTAATAATAACCTAAAATAATCTCTGGGTCAAAACAACCTAATAATGACCTGAAACAATTTCAGCGTCAAAACCAGCTAATAATAACCTTTCTCAAGCAATCAGCGTCAAAACAAGCTAATAATAACCTTCTCAAACAATCACAGCGTCAAACAAGTGAATAATAACCTTCTAAAACAATCTGTGTCAAAACTAGCTAATAATAACCTTTCTCAAACAATTTCAGCGTCAAAACAAGCTAATACTAACCTTTTAAAACAATCTCAGTGTCAAAAAAAGTTAATAATAACCTTGTAAAACAATCTCAGCGTCAAAACAACCTAATAACAACCTTTTAAAACACTATAATGGCAAAGATATTTGAAACCATGTGGTGCCAAAACAAGGCGCGAATCTTTCGCGCCAAAAAGGAGCCGCAAGACTTTCGCGCCAAATCTCGCTATTCCTCTTACCCTCAGGAGACCTCCCCCTCTCTCTTCTACTTATACTTCTTCTTCCTATTATTATCATTACTATTATTATTTTTATTATTATTCTTACCTGGGGATGGTGAGGACGATTCGGATGTCTGTGGCGTCTTTGAGGGTGAGATGGAGGTTCCAGTAGCCGTAAGGCGCCAGTTTAAAGCTGGCCTCTTCTCCAATCTGAAGGGCCGAGAAGGACGAGCCATCTGGAGGAGTTACTTGATGAGGCCGTCTCACCGAGATGCTTCCTGCAGGAGGCGTAAAGGATTGAAGGATGCATTTCATGAATGAGGTTCGGATGATTCCTGAGCTGAATTAGATAAATTAATCTTATTTTTTTTCTAAGATCTTGAGTAAATCTTAAATGAACCACTTCGAATGATAAAAGATAGAAGTTAATTCTCTTTACAATCAGGCCTAGTTCAAGTATTAAAATGAAATTCTCGAGTCAAATTGCACATGAGAACCGCGAACCATCAGGAAAGTTCGCAATGATGAATAAACATGTTCTAATTTTATTACGAGACAAACCCTTCAGCATTAACTGCACAAAAATGAGAGGAAATTGATGATTATCATAAGTATTCTATTAGTACCACACATATATACAACTTTCATTTCATTTGTATCAAGAATTAGTGTGACCTACGTAAGTAAAATTGTTAAAAGAAAACATTTATCTTCCACAAACACACACACACACACAATAACAAACAAGTATCCAGAATATAATTATAATATATATATACTATATATTATATATATATATATATATATATATATATATATCTATATATTAATCGCTAATGATGATACGCCTCACACGAGCATACACACAAGAGGCAAACTAGTCTATCAAACAGTGCTGTGCTCAGTTTCAGTAAATATTTACACGCTCCTTTACTGAGGTACTTCAGATCGTTACATCCACTGTGCACGAGAGCTCAAATTATATTAGATCGTCCTTCAGTGAAAATAAAGTATGATTTTTTTTACGCGCTTCCCATAAATATGGAACCTGATATTTGTGCTTCATTTCACTGTTTTACTTCTGAATGTTTACTGAAAAGAACTTTTACCAGTCAGTCGTTAAACTTTGACCAGCAAACACAGGAATTAATCATAGGCTTCTCTCTCTCTCTCTCTCTTTCTCTCTCAGTTCAATCTGAGGGTTATAAGGCTTGGAGCCTCTCTCTCTCTCTCTCTCTCTCTCCAGTTCAATCAGAGGGTTATAAGGCTTGGAGCCTCTCTCTCTCTCTCTCTCTCTCTCTCTCTCTCTCTCTCTCTCTCCAGTTCAATCTGAGGATTTTAATCTCCTTACGTGACCTACAATATTTAAAACAACATGAGCTTTCGCTTCATCTGAATATATAGAGAAACCTAACCACAATAGTGCATTGCATCACAACTACAATCATTATACACGCAAGACAACAACAGCAAACACCAAAATCAACACACATGTACATTAAAGAACTCGTTAATGGCACAAAGAGACAGAATAGCAAATACGTGCACGAATAATGCAATCCAGAAGACAACAAAAAGACTAAGAATAGCATGCAAGCGGAGTGGAAAGCGCTACCAAACAGAGAAACGAGAAAATGCAAAACATTAGCGAAGTATTATAATTCCAAAGAGAATTGGCCTTTGTCGTGGCCAAGCATAATCACATCCGCCGAAGCAAGCGATCCTTTGAACATTCATAAGTCCAGGCATTCCTGGAAATACGCGGCCAGCACGAGATTCCCATCTCAATTATAAAAGAGGCCGCCAAAGACGACACGGAACGCTTGCTTCCGGCGTTTCAGGGTGACTAAACTCGACGACGACGCGCGAGGCACCTCAAAGACTCATGCAATAGGTCAGGGAGGATGTAAAAATGGAAGAAGAAAAAGAAAAATTAGACGAAGAAGAAGCTACGAAGCGATCTAAGGGTTCCTTACACTGGGCTGGATGGTTCCCTCGTTGGTTGGTGTCTACAATCTGATGTTAAACAGACAAGTGTATTAATTCACAAGGAAACTCAGCAAGCGATATATTCTAAAGGCCACGCACACACGCACGCACCTCTGGCAGCAGAATCGTTAGTCATGGGTACACTTACTTTATGAAGTTCTTTCGACACAGTTGTGGTAAGAATCTGTTGTTGGGACATTTTTGCAATGCAGTGACAATTCTCGGGTTAAATCACTTCCGGCTAAAACAAAAGCTGCGGGACTAATTTGTTAATCACTGACATGAAATGAGAGACTTCACATAAAGCAAGCTGATGCACTATTGGACTGATTATCTTTTGTTAAAAAGGTGTATATTAATACATTATCATCCTAAAACCCGAATCATTGCGAGTAACTAATGGACCAGTACGATGTAAAATATGATGCAGTTGTGTCAAATGTGTTCTATATATTATCCTCATGCAATGGTATTCGTGTGTGTGCAATGAGGAACTAATATTTTGACAACTAATAATATGACCACTCCCGTAATGAAGATATCCATTGCAGCATTGAATAACGAAAGCTGATAAAAAGTCTGTAAACTAAAATTGAGTTTCTATTGTTTCAAAACTGCTCATCTTTTCTTTTGAGGTATTTCAAATGTGTGTGTGTGTGTGTGTGTGTGTGTGTGTGTGTGTGTGTGTGTGATTGTGTATGTGTGTGTGTGTGTGTGGTTAGGTGGGTGTCGGGAACTATGCATTGTTTTGAAATTTGAAATATACATGTTACCCATACGCTATCTAGCTACTATAATCTATCCGTGGAAATTTCCTACCCACAATTAAATAACTTTATATATAAAATATGTATAACCTAACTTTTTATACATAGATTTAAAAAAAATATAAATTACTGCATTAAAATATGACCCTTGTAACTGACACGATGTTCGTTCCCTCCACTAAATGTATGCGCTCTGCCCTTACATTTACTTTTAATAAGTATAGATGTTCTGTTTTTACTCTCTAATGAGTATACTTATTCTGGCCTTGCTGTCACTTATAAAGTATAGCTGGTCTGTCCATGCTTTCACTGACAAAATTATATGTAAGTTAAAAATTTGCATATTTTATCTCAATTTTTAAAAACTTTTTTTTACGTAACTTTCTTTTGTGAGAGTACTTAAGTTTTCTAAAAATTGTATCAACTTTCCCAAGCCTTCATTTACCCTCATTTCTTTCACTTTATGAGGGTATTAGAACGCCGTCATATCTAATTACACTTTCCCAAGTGCACTTTCTGAAAACTTACTTTCTCTTTAAAAAAAAAGTATTAAAACCCTATCATATGCAATTCAAATTTCCCAAATGAACATTCTCTATACTTACCTTCTCTTTAAAAAAAAAAGTACTAAAAACATTTAATAATTTGCATCAGCTTTCCCATTTCTCTACCCAACTTTCCCAGTACACAATACTGACCCTTACTTTCACCTTACAAAAGTATTAAAATAATTTTATAATTTCCCTAAGTTTTCCAAGAATAAAATCTTCATTTTATACAATCTCCACTTTCATTTCCACTTCACAAAAGTATTAAACACCATTTATATTTCCTGCCAACTTTAATTATCTTGTAGCATCTCTTCCCAAGTGGATTCTCCCTTTAGTTACTTCCCACTTCAACAAAAAGTTGCTGTCTTTATCTATTCAATATTTTCATTTCCACTTTATAAAAGCATGCAACCCCATTTAAATTTTGTTACCAACTTTAATTATTTTGAACCAACTTTTCCTAAGTGGATCGTCCCTTCAGTAACTCCCCACTTGACAGAAAGTTACATTCTTTATTTTATACATTATTTTTATTTCAACTTAATAAAACCATTCAACTTCATTTTATATTTCCTACTAATTTTAATACTTTTATATCAACTTTTCCCGAGTGGATGCTCCCTTCAGTTACTCCCCACTCGACAAAAAAGTTGCCTGCATTCGAGCTCGCTCTTGTTAAGGTGGCTTCATGAGTGCTAACTTCCAGATTAAGTTATTCTGGCAAAGTTTTCTTTTTGGAGTTTCCAGCGAATGATATACTGCTCCCCAAAGGTTGCTCGGAAAGGTCAGACTCGAGAAATATATGAAAGTTTTTTCTCCCTCTATAGTTAAGGCAAATGTCATATTTGATGTCCGGGGACAAATGTGTTGTGAATTAATAAGACCCTTGAGAGTGAGTTGCAATGAGTTTTGAGAGCGTGTGGCCGGTCATATATATATATATAATATATATATAATATGGTATATATATAGTATATAAATATATTATATATATATATAGATATTATATTAATATTATACTATACTATATATTTGATATATATATTACATATATTCTATATATATAATATATTATATATATATAATGATGATTGTATCTTTTGCATTGGCCTATATATATATATATATATATATATATATTCTAGTATATAATATATTATATATATAGTATGTATATATGTAGTAATATATTAATTGTATAATATATATATATAATATATAATATAGTATATAATTATATATATATATAAATTATATACTATATATAATAATTACTATCTAGAATATTTCATTTCCCAGTGAACCATTAAGCAGTCTAACATAATGTAAAAATATTTAGAATTCAGGAATACCTCACTATAATAATTTGATTCATTTAGTCCCATATATATGTATATATATATATATATATATATATATATATATATATATATATATATATATATATTATATATATATATATACTTTTATATCTAACTCGCAATCAAACAGGAGCGTAAAAACTGCCTGGCCATTTCCAACTCGTTTCCGCTTTTAAAACCGTTTTCATAAACTCACGCGTTTGTATTTAACTAACACAGCAACCTCACCTCACCCCATCCCTCCCATTCCCCCCCCCCTTCTAAATACCTAAATCGAGAGGGATGTCCAGCTCCCTCCAGCACAATCCATCTCGGGTCATTTCATGCATAATTGCGAATCTGAGAAAGCAAGCGCCGAAGGAACACGCCCTTCGCAAGAACAGCAGTTTCAGCAGTTTCTCAAAACCGAGACGCCTTTTCGAAAAGCTGACTCCGAAACTCGCGACTCTGAGCCGTAACGACCCGTATGGAAACTCATTTGTTATGTTTAACCCTCCTCCAAATTTCAGGCGGGCATGAATAACGCATTACCGCGTGAATGTTATCCGGGCGTTTTCATAAGCTGAAGAATTTAAACTCTACGGTCCCCGAGATGAAAATTTCATTACTGTGGTCTCGGGGCTGCTTCATTACGCATTCATCAACACATTAGGGTTCTTCCTTGTCTTAGCGCCAGGTCCTTCATTTATTCAAAAGTCTCTACACTTCTGCGTTGTTCTCCTCCTCCTCCTCCTCCTCCTCCTCATCATCATCATCATCATCATCATCTTCTTCTTCTTCTTCTTCACTTTTGAATCAATGATTTTTTGCTGGCATTAATGAACGGTTATTTATACTTCTTCCATGTTCTAATCAGTTTATGATTCAAATTTATGGTTATCTGGCGTATTTCACTCGAAGTTGGTGATAAGTTTGGTAAATGTGAACAAGGAAACCCCGATATATAAAAGGACACGTAAAAAAAAAACCGCCATGGTGATGCAGTATTTTTCTATTTCAAAAATGTTTGTCACGGAATGGGCGACAAAATTAGCTCACAGAAACTAAATTTCAAAATATAACAAAATCACAAAAGGTTCGTTTTCACTCGTGATGTGAAGGCCGATGGAACTGGCAACCTTGTTATACTAACTGACAAAAACAAGAGGAATGGCATGGGAGACCAGAAGCAAGATTAAAATTCCTAGGTATACTGGGCCACAATTACTTTATCAAATTCATCCAAGTTTGACCTGAGTGTGTACGCATCCATCGAATGGTATTTTATTTTCAGTATAATAAAATAATTATTAATGACAAAATAATAAAGGGAAAGGTGGTTTCCATGACAACAATGTCAACAAAAGGATGTTTTATCCTTTATCAAGACCCGTTAGACCGTTCTTGACCAAGGCAAATTTACGTAGAAAGGAACAATTTAAATCCCCTGCCAAAGTCGAACTTCGATGACAGAAGCAATATAAATATTTTAATAAAATGGCGCCATGAGCAACTATCATCATTCTGGCCAATACATTTGTGTTTGAATATATATTTACGTACTAGATTTAAAACCCACATCAATCTGAAAGTTCGTCCAACTTTGCACCGTCCATCAAAGTCGGTATTCCCGATATTATTCAAAATTACAGAGCCTGAGCCTCCGAATGACGGAATTACCCTGTCAAACTCAGAGTAATTTACCCATTGCAATAAAATAACAATTCTTCGGAGGCGTCACAAAGGATAAGTAAAATCGGTTACATGGTTCCTCCGAGGCATATTTGAGCGTCAGTGACGAGCTGCATTTCAAGGGGACAAGAAAAATTGCGATAAAACACGCGCCATTATGAGACAAAAATATGAACAAAAATGGAAAAGGCGAAGTATGATGATGTTAAAAATATCCCATTAAGAGTCGTTGTTTATTATTATTATTATTATTATTATTATTATTATTATTATTATTATTATTATTATTATTATTATTATTCCTGGTCGTTCTCCTCTTCCTATAATTCGAATAGTCTACATAAACAACAATTATTATTATTATTATTATTATTATTATTATTATTATTATTATTATTAAAGTGCACACTTCTTTGTAAAGCAAACTAACTTGCTTTACATTCATAAATGCAAAAATTGCCATATGTACAGAGAGAGTGAGAGAGAGAGAGAGGGAGAGAGAGAGAGAGAGAGAGAGAGAGAGAGAGAGAGAGAGAGAGAGAGTTTTATACTGTTCACAACCTTTGTTGCTGAAAGGTATGCCCTCATGACGTGTGTGTGTGTTAGAGAGAGAGAGAGAGAGAGAGAGAGAGAGAGAGAGAGAGAGAGAGAGAGAGAGACAGAATGCACTCAATAGCTTGACTAGTCCTTGTTCCTAAGTTTGCTTATGATACATTCATACGATACTACCGACATAAATGTAAGTCCCTCGTATCCTTTCATATTAAAATACTTTTCCGTGCCATTCGCTTGTTCAGTGTCCCTCCCGGAACGAATAAATCGCAGTAATTGCCAAGTTTATTTTCCGAGAAACAAAATGGCCGCTGTCCGGCCATTTTTAATGCCCTGGAAAGAGTAAATGTCTCTTGGCGCAGGCCATTAATGGCGACCAATCTATCGTGCTTAATGTTACATAAACTGTTGAAGAGGGAGGCTGGCAAATGGCCAGGGATAATAATAATAATAATAATAATAATAATAATAATAATAATAATAATAATAATAATAATAATAATCATATTGTTACGAGGACAATGCAAAATATGGTAAAAAGCACATGGCCAATAATAATAATAATAATAATAATAATAATAATAATAATAATAATAATAATAATAATAGTTTTTTATGTAGACGTTGAAAAATACAGGAAGGGGAGAACTACCAGGAATAATTAATAATAATTAATATAATAATAATAATAATAATAATAATAATAATAATAATAAATTAAATACGACCTTTTAGGTGGATGCGATAAAAGGCCACGCCAAAGGGGAATCGAATGAAAATGACCTCATGATTTCAAAGCGAAATGCAAAGCGCAACTGAGTGAACACTAATTAATGGAAGTGAACACCAATTTATGCAATAAAATGCAAAATGGTGCCCCTCTCGGCCCCCGACAAAATTCGTAATATTTGGTTTTCTCTCATCTCATTTGGTGCTGCAATTGCTACTCGCTCGCTCGCCCTAACGGCGACTATCAATTTAACGGCCTCAAAAGCCCCCTTTTTGGAGTCGCAGCCGTTTAAAAAAAGGCAGGTTATATGCGTTAAAATGGCTGGCCTGGTAAGTATTAAAACCGTCTACTGTATGTATTACAAGGCTAACTGTAAGTATTGAAAATGGCCAGCAGCGTATGTATAATCCCTAGAACGGGTTAATCATACCTGTACTCATTCTCAAAAGGTAAACATTCTCTATTAGTTACAGCTCTTTAAAAAGAGGGAGGTTATATGGGCTCAAAAGGCTAGCTGTTTAATATTAAAACCGCCTACTGTATGCATTACAAGGCCTACTGTATGTATTAAAACGGTTAATATTAAAAAGTCACCTTATATGTAAGCCTTTAAATTAAAGTTAATCATATCTTCACCCATTAGGAACAGGTAAAACATTTCTGTTAAAAAGTCAACTTTATATGATTTACTAAGGTCGATTATAATAAAGAGATTCTATAAAAAAAAGTCAACGCTTACTTTAAGTTCACTTTATTCATAATATACCTTAAATAAAAGATCCTCGCCCATAAATTTCAATCATTACCTACATAAAAAGCCAAGGCGGATATTACGAGTTTGATGGAGCGCGCTACGCTGCGCTGGAATCCGGCCCTACCCGTCATGTCTCCCCTATCCTCCCGATCCCCTACCTACCCTGCCCCACCCGGGCTGGACAAACAGGTTTGCAGGAGGAAGGTGGCTGTGTCATGTCTCCCTTACCTTACTGATCCCCTACCTACCCCGCCCCCCAAAGCAAGAAAGATCCACTCGGATTTTATTATTTTAGATTATCGTTATTATTAAACCGGAGCCAAAGCTATTAAAAATAGCTTATAAATACCATTGCTTTCCAGAATGCAGGTCTGTCTATACTCTTATTTTTGTCTTCCTACTCACCTACATCTACATCCGTTTAAGAAAGTGAGCCAAAAATGTAAGTCTCATTGTTCTTTGAAATAAAAATAGGTAAATTTAAATGAAAACTTCAAGATTATTGGAAGCTGCTATGCATCGTGTTTCTTAGAGTGGCAATAGTTGTCATAATGTATTTTTAAAAACTAGTATATATATATATATAGTATATATATATATATATATATATATATATATATACATATATATATATATATATATATATATAAGTATGATGTATGTTAAATGTGCATATATATATATACATATATATATATATATATATATATATATATATATATATATATATATATATATATATATATATATCCTGTATAATGTTACTTATAAATAATATTTATATTACATAATACACATATGTATGTGTCTTCAATGATATTTCTGTTGCTTCTTTGAACAAGAAGAAATATATAAGAAAAAAACACAAACGCACCCTGAAACTTCTAATTTATGCTTCCTGAGCCAACATGACCTGACTCGAAAACTTGTCTGTTGTTTACACTGTATATTTGCAAAGGTTGAATTATGTATTTATGTATCGATCTGTATGCATAAAATGTATCTGTAAGAGCGAGGAAGGATTTACAGTCAGGACGGTCTTTTTTTTCCTTTTTTCTTTTTTTTTAGCATATTCCGTATATGTAGTATATGTAAAAGTGTATGAATGTATGTATATATTTATATATTCGTGTTTGCTTGTGTTCAAAACTATACTCTATACAGTACATGTATTGTATTTGATTAATTCATTATTATTATTATTTCCTAAATCAACATAAGCCTATACTGAAGGTTAGAATTTTGTTATAGATCAATAACACGAACGTATCGACGTTCTGATCCGAGTTACAAATATCAACAAGCAATACGAACTTTGAGCTGATGAATTACCTGACGAAGTCGATGAGGTAGAGATGTCTTCTCCTGGGTAGTAGTGAGACGCCCTCCATCCGTCGAAGTCCTCTTCCTCATCTTCTTCTTCTTCTTCTTCTTCTTCAGGGCCTGAAGGAGGGCGTGCCGATGCAGCAGAAGCAGCGGCATCATCATCTTCTTCGGGATAAAGGGTTTCGTAAGGATTCCTCGCTGGGATCCAAATCGTTTCGATATATTCCGTCGTGGAGGAGGTCGGCTCCGACGTCGAGGTAGGAGGGGGAGGGTGGGGCGTGGTGGATGGGAAGCGTGAGGGGAACGACCCCCCCACCTCCTCCCCGTGATGATGACGATGGCGATGTACGGATGCTGGTTGGGGGTGGCTGGTGGAGGACACAGAAGGTGGGGTGGTCGTGATGCTGGAAAAGTCGTCGTGGTCGTCGTCGTCCTCTTCGTCCTCGTAGTCGTCGTGATGGTATTGGAGTCGGTCGCCACCTGGATCCCTCGCATTGAGATTTGCTGCGACACGGCCGGGCATTACCGGGGGATTGGCGCCTCCTCCATCGCACTGGCAGGAGCATTTGCATGTAGGATCCTGGGATTGCCACGGTTCACGCCCGAGCATAATATTGCCATCGGAACCACCACTCGGGATGCTGGTGCTGCTGCTGTTGGAGCCGTTGCTGCTGCTGCTGCTGTTGCTGTCGGTGAAGGAGGAGGAATGAGATCCCGACGAACCGCATTTGTTTTCCTCTCTCGTTGTTACTGTGGAGGTTGAGCTATCTACCGTCTGTCTGTCAGCCTCGCTGATATTTTCTGTCGGATGTCCGTAGGCTGCTGCTGCTTCTTCTTCCACTTCTTCCTCGTCTTCTCCTCCCACTTCTCTCATTCGTTCCTCTTTTTCGTAACTCCCCTCGTATTCGTCGTAGTCCGCCATCAGTTCGTAAGAGGAGTAGCTGGCTCTTCTCTCGCCCTCGTACTCGTAAGGATGGTCCTCTTCGTCGAATTCCCTCCGACCATCATCCATTTCCGAGTCGATTACTCTTCGTTCCTCGGGCGACGATTGGTGGAAGCTGTGATCTCCGGACAGCGATTCCGAACCGCTGAGATCATCCGTCAACGGATCATCTCGAAATCCGCCGCCGCCGTCGTTTCCGCCTTCGCGTCCGCCCGAATCTCTCCTCCCTTCGTCGGGCGCCGCAACGAAAGAGACGTGTTCCGACTGCTTCCATGACGGCGGAGGTGACTCCGTGTTTCCGTCTTCCGTTTCCCCTCCCGAGGGAGGGGGAGGGACCATCGGGGGCGTGACTGTTGCCCTGTCAACATCAACATCATCGTCATCATCATCACCCTCCCTCGTGTGATTGCTGGGGAAGAGTGAGTCACCCACGACTGACTTCTCTCTCGGGTGTTTGGGCGTGAGGTCGTTGACACCTATCAAATGGACGGCGGCGCTGCTGTCGTCCGATTGTTCGTCGGCGACTAAGGCAAGTTTCGTGTTCGGCGGATATTCGCTCCCGACGCGGGAATGGTCGAAATCAGTCCGGAAGTCGGAGGGGCCATTGCCGTCGGTAGAAGGTCTCAGGATAATTGCGTCGAATACGGGTCTGTCGTGGGATTCCATTCCGACATTTTTGTCGTGACCTTTTGTTTCTTCTTCTTCTTCTTCTCCTTCTCCGTCGTTGTGAGAATGAGATGATGCGACGGAAAACAGCGGTGACCCCTCATAAGTGCCGTCGCTTTGCGGTCGGTGCTCTATATGCATCTCGGGATAATCGAAGGAAGACGGGGCCGCCTTCGGAGTATTGTCGCTGGCAGCTGCTCCCTTTTCCCTGTCACTGCTCCCATCAGCATTCTCGGTGGGAATGGAGGCTATTTTGTAGTCCCTATCTTCTTCTCTCGCTCCTTCACCATTCCGGCCCTCATGTCCCCCGAGGGAGGTGGGAATCACAGGGATTTGACCCTCCTCTGCGGGTAATCCCGAGGGTTTTTCTAGCGAGGCGCCGCTGTAGAATTCTCCCCCTCGGGAATGATCGCGTGGCGGGTGTGTGTCTGAAGCTCGGACAATTGGGTGTCGAGGGGTATTTGATCAACAGTGTTATTGTGCTGCCAAGTGGCAGACGATGAAATGTGTCGGTCTCTTTGATCTTCGAGGAGAGGAACCGCGTCGGGTGTTAATTGCAGAGTCATAGAGTCAGGTGGGAGGGTCGTTAAGAGCTCATCGAGCGAACTGCTGGAAATATTCCCCGAGGGGCGATCGGGTTCATGGATGCTCGTGCTATTATCTTGATGAGGGCTATCATTAACTCCTCCGTGGACCCCGTGCCCAAACCCACCCGGGTCCTCCTGCGGGTATTTCTCAGACGTCGAAAATTCTTCCCTAACAGGAATGGAATGACTGGAATGACCGGAATGACCTTCAGTCCCGTTCGAAAAGCCGTCATCTAAACTTGTCTGGAAACTGGAATGTTTGACTGTTTCTTCCGATTTACCCTCTTCATTTCTTCCGGCGTGTTCCTCCTCCTCCTTCCTCCTCCTCCTCCTCCCCCTCGTATCTGGGCAATATCTCCGACCCGTAATCCCTCTGGTCAGATGGGTAATCTTGATGTAAGATTCCGACTCCATCTCCCCCTTTCTGGCGGTCAGCTCGATACGAGTTCACAGAAGTTTCTGCTGTTTGTGTTTCTTTGGCTTCCTTTTCCCACTGCTGCCCTCCTACCACCCCTTCCTCTCCCTCGGGCTCCTCATCCCTAACCTCACCACCACCGCCGCCGCCGCTGGAGGCTATCCTCTCTCCCTTTGCAGTTGATTCTTCTCCATCGACTTTTTTCTCTTGGTTGGTTATTGCCTCTCCATCCACCGTCCCCAGATGACCCTCCTCTTTCCCCCTCGTCTGAAAGGCCTTCTTTAATTCCCCTTCGAAGTCCCCGTGTGTTTCTTCTTCTTCTTCTTCTTCTTTTTCCTCAACGTCCCTTCCCGAATTATCCCCTTGTTCTTCTTCATGTCCTGCACCGGTCGTGCCTTGCGGTCCCCTCGTTACACTGTCCTCATTTTGGAAATCTTTTCCTGCGGCCATCACGTCTGGATTATGAACGCCCATATGCTCGCGGTTTATAGTGCCATCTAAGGAGGGGCTCGTCAAGATAGCAGCCGTTCCAGCTGCCGGAGGATTTTCCGGACCTCCTGCCACCACTGCTGTCGGAGTCGCTACTTTTAGGGGGCTTGCAAAAGCCGGGGAGGGATACGGGAGACCCCGCGTATCAACAGGTGCGATTAAAGCCGTTTGATGAATGGAGACATCAAGGGCGCTGGTGCCCCCGACGGGTACGGGCTCGTCTGCCAGGGCATTCCCGTTGACGTCCTTCGATGTGGTCAAGATCTGCGTTTCAGGGCTTATCGTTTCGGAAGTGTCGCCTCCACCTCCGCCGAAGAGATTGAAATTCATTATTTTCGTAGGCCAGAAGAATCCTCCTCCGTTGGACGAGGAAGTGGGAGTCACTGGAGAGGGCATTGCCAAGGGTAGGGCCAGAGGTGGGAGTGGTTCTGTTTCTCCTTCAGCGTCTCCTTCGGGCATCGTACCCGGTGGATAGAGGGTCTGGGTAGAGTGGGCGTGTCCCGGTAATGTTCCTACGTGCGAGGTCTCAGTCGCGAGATTTGCCTCGAATGAAGGCGAGACGAAGGGCGCGCTGGGGGGCGGTGGCAGTGTCCCTGGAGTCACTTGGTATTCATAGTCATGGGCCGGGGCGTTCTCCTGAGACGAGTTCTCCTCTCGCTTGCGTGGTGTGGGCGCGGAGGCGGTGTTATTGTTCGCCAGAGATGGATTATCGAGCGTTCCTGATATGACTTCTATCTCGGAGGGGGAGGGAGAGGCGCTCCTCGCTTGTTTATCTAAAGTAGGTGAGTCTGCCTGATCACGTAATAGGAAAGAGGAGGAGGAGGAGGAAGAAGAGGCGTCCTCGCGAATGGCCTCATCCATTCCCCGAACCCCAGGCGTCCTCTCTTCATGATGATGGCCTCGCTCGAAGTGATGGGATGCGAGTAACTCGAGCGGCGCTTCTGCCGAAGGGGAAGGCGATGATGATGATGATGATTCTGCCGAAGAAAGGTGGCCACTTTTCGCGGTAGCGGGAGCGAAGGCGGCCTCTCGTGACACTTCTTCTTCTTCTCCTTCTGCTGGTGCAGCTTTTGCTGTAACGTCGGGTGTGTGAGTAAGGTGGGGAAAGGAATTCACGTCAGTTGGGGCGCCCTCCTGTCCCAGAGTAGTCTTCGTCGGTGTCTCTAGTGTCACTTGCTTATTCATGAGGACTGTTGATGAGAATTCTGAGGCAAACGCATCACGAAGATGATAGGAGGAGGAGGAGGAGGAGGAGGAGGAGGACGATAGCACGGCAGATGGGAGATGCGACACTGTAGCGGAAGTAGGATGGAAGGATGAGGGTGACGATGATAATGACGGAGTAGAAGGAGACAGAAATGAAGCGCCCTCGTCATTCTCGCCGACTCTAGAATGAGGGGATAAAGCTGACCTCTTGCGGCGCGCCCGGACGCCGGCGGGTTTATGTGCGCCCAATGTTCCCTGCATTTCCCCGGTGTCATCCGGGACTCCGTTACCCAGATTTAATAGAATGTGGTTTCCCTCCTCAGAAGAGAGGGTAGCGGTGGGGGGGACTTCCCGCTGGTTCTCCTGGTGTTCTTCTCCTCCTCCATTCTCCTTCCCTCCATCCCCTAGATCAATACCGGAACCTCTGGTATCTAATGCGCTTAATTTATCGCCCGTGGACTCCGGCGGCACTCGGTGGCTGCTGGAAGACGCTGAAGAAGATCCTCGCGTGACGTCAGCGTCCTCGGGCGGATGACGCACAGCAGCAGAAGAAGCGGGAATCCCGTCGGGGGCGATGATGACGAGGACGTCGGAGGGCGGCGGCAGATTGTGACGATGGGCCTCCTCTTCCTCGAGGCGGGTACCTGCGGGATACTCGGAAACATCCACTAGAGGAAACAATAAGGAATTGGCAGCATGCACAACATCATCTAAATCACTCTGAGGAGGAGACAAATATGGCTGAGAGCCGTGGACAGCAGCAGCAGCAGCATCAGCAGCAGCAGCGGGAACAGCAGCGGCACCGGCAGAAACAGCGGAAACAGCAGCAGCAGCAGCAGCAGCAGCAGCAGCAGCAGTAACAGTAACAGCAGCAGTGCCAACAACAGCGTCAGATTGAACATCATCATCATCATCATCTTTACTCAGCTGGTGGTCTGATCGCGCGGGGCTCTTGGTGCTGCTGCTGCTGATATCTACCCGTCCCGCCAGGTACACAGCAGGTAAGGGGGGAGGTTGGGGGGCCTGATGCTGGGGTAGAGGGTGGGGATGGGGATGGGGATGAGGAGGAGGAGGATACGAGGAATAATGGGGGGGAAGTGCTCGAACAACGTGAGGAATAATTTTCATGCCACGACGAAGGAGGCGTGCACTGACGTAGGCGCTGTAGGAGGGCGCTACGTTGACACTCATGCTCGACAAAGAATGGATGAACGATGCCCAAGGGGTCCCGTCCAGGGCGTTCTGGGCCTTGGAGAAGGAGGTAGGGGGGGAGGAGGAGGAGGAGGAGGAGGTGGAGGTGGGCAAGGATTTACCTGTTGACGTGGAGGGCTGACGTGGGGGAGGAAGGTTGAGGGCGGGCGAAGACGAGCTTATGCTCTGGTGCTGGTTGTCTTCGTTGACCGCCTCCTCCAGGCAGGTTTCCGTGGTCTGCCACCCACTCACCTGCGAGGCTGCGAGGAAGAAGGCAAACAAGGAAAAATTAGCTAAGGTTATTCTCAATTAAGAGACTTGGAATTATACTAGAAAGACCAATAAGCGAAAAAAATGGAATATCTTCCAATAAGTGATTCCTGGAATGATACTGAGCGTGGTTGAAAAGGGCAAAATATATCTAAAATGATGAGTTTCTTTTCGTAATGTGAGAATGATGATAACATCAACATCAGTTACTGAAAAGGTCATAAATATGTCAATTTTAATTTAATATATATATATATATATATATATATATATATATATTTATATATATAATTTATACAACACATATAATATATATACATACATGTATATATATATACATATATGTGCGTGTGTATACATATACACATATATAAATAGCTAAGTCTAAATTTGTCTTGTTTACGAGTCATACACGTCGTTTTTTCTGATCTTCTTTTCATATCTCTTAAAGGGTATTAGCAAAAAAGATACATAAATCCTTAGTATTTTTCATGTCATTATTTTTATTCAGGTACTTTCTCCACTAAGGGAAAGGGAGGAGGAGGAGGAAAAACTTAAAAAAAAAGCAATGAGATACTCTTTGAAAACGTCTCAGCAAGTGAATAACAGAAACTATACATGCACACTTAAATGCATACATAGTACATACATACATACATACACACTAGGAGGGAGAAAAACAGATGCCAAAATTAAAGGGAAACTGTGTGTGTGTGAGAGAGAGAGAGAGAGAGAGAGAGAGAGAGAGAGAGAGAGAGAGTACAACTAGTAAAATTAAAGGGAAAAGCACAAACAGATGGAAATGTTCATAATAAAATGGAAGAGGAACAATACAGAGAGAGAGATAGAGAGATAGCTAGGAGGAGATATAGGAGTGGATATCAAAATTACAAGTAAAACAGAGAGAGAGAGAGAGAGAGAGAGAGAGAGAGAGAGAGACGAAGGGGGAAAACCTAATGACAAATGGCAAAATTAATGTGTCATTCGGAATTAGCATTATGAATGACGGCAATAACGAAGTTATTGATCTTCCGGCTCCTGCTCATGATGATGAAGATGAAGGTGAATGATAAAGATGATGAATGATGAAGAAGACGACGATGATGGTGTCTCTTTTTGACATTTTTTTATATGTACAAAACTGATTGCCCTTTGAATGAAGGCAAATTGAGGCAGCAGTGGCGAAGGAAGAAAGTGACAGAAATAAGAGAGAAAAAAAAAACATAAAAGAAAATAGAAGAAACAGGCACGGGTTGGTGTGGGGATGGGTGGGTGGGGGTTATTGCGTAGGGGTAGGAGAAAGAGAGAAAGAGTGGTTGGGGAGGGGGAGGGGGGTTAGTGTTATGAGTAAATGAGACCAGCGTATGCTTCGAAAGGTTCACCAGAGCAAATAAGGATCGTGATGCATTCAACGTGTCCTTATTACACGTAGGGGGGAAAGAGCGTAATATGATAGGGCGGCAGAAGAGATGGGGAATAAAGAGAGAGAGAGAGAGAGAGAGAGAGAGAGAGAGAGAGAGAGAGAGAGAGAGATGTAATATGCCGCGGAGCTGAAGAGGATGATAATGACAGAATGACATGCGAGACGATACGACCCTGGGAGTGGTTGGAAGCTGACGACTGAATCGACAGCTCTCTCTCTCTCTCTCTCTCTCTCTCTCTCTCTCTCTCTCTCTATGCATAAAGAGAGTAATGGAAAAGTGATAATTGAAATAGTAGATCAAACACGGCTATTTTCCATAGGGTTGAACGACACAAAACACACATGCAACGGAAATATAACACACCGGCCGAAAAATATCTTCCACATTTTTTTGCATGTATGCTTGTGGCGGCAACGTTCGCAGTCAAATAAACCTTTTCCAAAAATAGCACAGAATTAAACGAGCCCCCTACACGCATACATACACAAACATATTCAAATAAATAAGAAAAATAAAAAATGGGAGCACGAGCCACATGACAAAGGCAAAAGCACGAGCGATGACAAAGGCATATTTTTTTATTCGACACCACATCAACACATCGCTGCTGGCTACACCTCAGTGCAAGGAAGTTTTGATGAGTCCCCCCTCCGAGCTGCTGCATCTTTTCGGGTTCCGGACCCGAAATCATTTCCCCATCTCATATATATGTAAATCGGGGTTTTCCCCAAACTGCTAACAGGTGTCCAGCCACCCTCTGCCGTATGGGATATGCATTGGAGATCTGCTATACACAACATCACGGCTCTGATGACAGCCGTATTACCTCTGTATCACTTCGTCTCCTCCCTTGCAAGGCTCTCTCTCTCTCTCTCTCTCTCTCTCTCTCTCAAATGGACCTGGGTTCTTCACTTGTCCCTTGGATCACCCCTATTTCCCTTAGAATCCCATCCTTTCTCCTTTGACCAACACGGCTCTAACCCCACCCACTAACTCCTACCCCAAACACCGCCCTTCTCCTATCTCCAACCCGGTCAAAACCCCACCCACTAACTCCTACACCAAGAAGTTCTTAACTAGGACCGCAAAATGGACCCTTCTGTAGTACAGACTCCTTAATACTTCCCCTATTCCGTCTTAATCCTAATTTCTCCTTAGACTCCGTTTCATATTCAACGAGACCAGGCCAGTTTCGGCTATCAATCCATTGGATGACAAGTTCCATTCGGCTACTTGCAGCTCCTCGGGTCACCCTATCAATTTGTCGCATCAATCGATGAATTACTTCTGGTCGCCGCCTCAATTCGCGTCTTCGAGTAAATACCGATCTGTACTTTCCCCTCCTTCGATACATTCGGTCTTTCTCCTTTCCATACATGTTATTTAGCAGTCTGCCCCTCTATCCCACCAGTCATCATCGTCTTCTTCTCTCTCTCTCTCTCTCTCTCTCTCTCTCTCTCTCTCTGTCTTTCTCTTCCTCTCTCTCTCTCTCTCAATCCTTTAATACGTTCTGTCTTCCTTCTTGTCCATACATATCACTTAGCGTCTTTCCTCCATCTCCATCATCATCCTCCCCTCCCCCCCTATCTCTCTCTCTATACTCTTTACCAATTTAATACATTTTGTCTTCCTCCTTTCCATATATATTTAGAAGTCTCCCTCCATCCTTACCCCGTCATCATCATCATCATCATCTCTCTCTCTCTCTCTCTCTCTCTCTCTCTCTCTCTCTCTCTCTCTCTCATACCGACAACAACAACAGAACACCCCAGCCACAAAAAATGCAAAACAAAACAGGGGGAAAGGGAGGGAAGCAGGGAACGGATAGCTCTTTCGCATGCATGACACCTGCATATCTCTATGCAACATCGCGGACAGATGAGCAATGCAAAAAAAAAAAGAACAGCTAATGGAGTTGCATTGCAACAGAATGTTATCAACTGC
>NC_087209.1:62075049-62085049 GCF_015104395.2 Macrobrachium nipponense
ATTAATAATAATAAGAGTAATCGAATATTAAGCCACAAACATTGTTTAATATCGAATTCACTATACCCTGGGAATAACTTACACCCGAAGGGAATTACAATTGCTAGGTGCTTCTAGACCGGCCAGAATTCGAACCGTGGCTTGGTTTAGAAACAACGACAGGCAGTGACTTTGACCACCCAGCCATCATGATGACAGTAGCATAAATAAACTTATTCAGAAGCAAGGAGATCAATTCTCTCATAAAACAGAATGAGGAATCTGATCACACAAGTTCTATTTGCAAATAGCAAAATCTCTTCCTGATCACGCAAGTTCTATGTGCAAATAGAGACAATCTTCCTGATCACACATTTCTATTGGCAAATATAAAAACATATTTTATTTGCAAATAAAAAAACATATTCTATTTGCAAATAAAGAAATCTTCCTGATCATAAGTTATATTTGCAAATAAAAAAATTCTGGTCACACAAGTTCTGCTTTGCATATGGAAAAAATCTTTTTGATCACAAATTATATTTGCCAAAAGAAACAAAATCTTTCTGATCTCAAGTTCTATTTCCTTATAGAAAAAAAATTCTTTCCAACAACACAAGTTCTATTGGCAAATGAAAAAAAAACCCTCCTGATCTCATAAGCTCTACTTGCTACTTGAAAAAAATCTTTCTGATCACACGTTTTTATTTACAAATAGGAAAAAAATATTTCTGTGTTTTGAAAACCACCACTCCGTTATTGTCCTAAATGGGTAATCAAGTATGCATGAGCTAATAAGAGTAATTAGTTCTAATCAACGAGTCGTGACTAGGTCATCCCATAACCGGCGAATTAATTATTTTTTACGAAAAGAACCGTACCGGAAAATCTCTATTGTTTAGCTCCGTATTCTACTTTAAACACAATAAAGGGATGGAATGGAACATATAGAATTTAGGCCAAAGACCCAAGCACTATGAGCTATGAGGTCATTCAGCGCTGGAAAGGAAATAGAGAGTAGATAGTTTTCTAAGGTTAACAAGAGGTAAACCTCGCAGTTGCACTACGAAATTATTGTTAGGAATGAAGAAAGATAATATTAATGGAGGTACAGTAAAAGGAATGAAAAGGGTTGCAGCTAGGAGCCGAAGGGACGCTGCAAAGAACCTTTATTAATGCCTACAGTGCACCCCGTCAGGTGCGCTGTCGGCACTATGCCCCCTACGGGGTTATCACAATAAAGAATAACTCAGACGTATTGACTCTTGAAACATACATTCTCGGTTCTGGGAAAAACTCTTGAAGTTGCTGAGCGTCACTTGCCCAAGCCCGCAGAGAGCTGGGAAAAATGGGGTAGGAAAAAAGTGGGTGGGAGAATTTAACCAGGGAAGATTCGATGGGGGTGGAGGAGGTTGTAAGATTCAGGAAACACGGAAGAAGGAATTAAATACTAAAGTTTAGTAACGGCTTACTGCTAATTAGCACAGACTAAGTGTATGTATGTATGTATATATATATATATGTATATATTTCACATATATACATATATCTGTATATTATAAAGAACATCATATATATATATATATATATATATATATATATATATATATATATATATATGTATGTATGTATGTAAGTAATATATAATATATTTATATACATACATTTATAACCATTCAACAAATCTGCATACTGGATAATGCTATACTTCCACTTGCATAGATGAGCGCCATTCTCATCCAACAATAAAAAAAAAGCCCTCAGAAAGGAATTCCTAAATGCAGGTCATCCAATAATACAGACATACACACGAGAGATGGCTTAACTAAGAGGTTTATCAAAGATTTCCAATGCTAAATGTTTACCGGACTAGGAAGCGATCTACAAGGATCCATTAGCGAAAATCTCCATCGATCTTTGCTTAAAAGGTCCGGCTCCTGAATCGGCGCGGAACTTCAGTGGGGTTGGGGTTTGAGGGGGTGGAGGAGGAGGAGGAAGAGAAGGGGGAGTGATAAGAAAATTTTTACATTATTATAATTAATCTATTATATCTTGCATAATTCTGGTTCTCAGAATGGATAGTACAGGTAAATATTATCCGGAAGATGGCAAGTTTCAGTTGCATTGTACCTACACACACACACACACGCACACACACACACACACACATACACACACACACACACACACACACACATATATATATATATATATATATATATATGTATGTATGTATGTATGTAGTATATATAAATCCAAAATTTCTGCCACATAACTATCAAAATATTCCATAAACTTATCCATTATTCTAATATGAAAATGCGTTTACTACTGAAACGCAAGCGTTCAGTATGTCAAAATCAGAACTTAAATTAAGCCTTATTTTACCTAAAACAAGATCGATTATATTCATTTCCCTATGTATGAAGTCTATTCCTTTGTTTGTTTGTTTGTTTGTATGGTGTTTTTACGTTGCATGGAACCAGTGGTTATTCAGCAACGGGACCAACGGCTTTACGAGTCTTCCGAACCACGTCGAGAGCGAACTTCTATCACCAGAAATACACATCTCTCCCTCCTCAACGGAATGGCCGAGAATCGAACTCGCGACCACAGAGGTGGGACGTCAACACCATAACAACCACGTCATTGAGGCGCTGAAGTCTATCCCTATCTTTCTACTCTAACAGCCTAAACTAATTTTAAGCTCCTTTATTTAGCAAATATTTAGTGAGATGCTTAGGCCTCAACTCTTATCCCCCTTTCTACTTGAGTGAAACTTAGAAAAATCTAAAAAGTATCTAGAGGAGGTAATACAAAACCAGATGAATTTTTGTTCTTGTTTTTGTTTGTTTGCTTGTTTGTTTGTTTAACAAATATTCAGTAATAGACTAAGGCCTTAACTCCATTCCCACCTCCCCTCATGCACTCAAAAAGGAAAATTAAATTTTGAAAAATGTAAAAAAAAAATCTTCGGTAAACAATACAAAACCAGACGAATGTTTTTCAACAAATATATTGTAAAATAATAAGGCCTAAGGCCCATCTCCACCTCCCCTCATCACCCCGAAAAGGGAAAATTAAACCCCAAAAAATTCAAAAAGCATTTATTTTACAGATATTTCACTTCTCAAAAGGGAAATGAAACTTTGCATAATCTGAAAAGCATCTAAAGCAGAGAATGTCTAATCAGTCAAAAAATTTTTGTACAAATATTTCATTTCCCAAAAGAAAAATGAAACTCTGTAAAATCTTAAACAAAATCTATAGCAGACAAAACCTAACCAGACATACATTTTCTTTTAATAAATATTTCATTTCCCAAAAAGAAAATGAAATTTTGAAAAATAAAAAAAAGACTAGAGCAAACAAAACCTAACCAGACATATTTGCTTTTAACAAATATTTAATTTCCCAAAATGAAAATGAAATTTTGCGAAATCTAAAAAGGATCTAACGCAGACAACGCCAAACCAGACGAATGATTCACATACTCTTGAGACAAAACAGCGTATGCAGAATCAGCCAGGTGCGAAGACTAGCCTTCTCAAAATACGCTTCCGGACTGACAAGCGGCTGTCCACCAACAGAAAAGAGAGAGAGAGAGAGAGAGAGAGAGAGAGAGAGAATGGATTCAAATGAGGACGGTGTTTTACAGAGAGAGAGGAAGTAAATGGATTTAATAGAGGACGTTGTTTTAAAGAGAGAGAGAGAGAGAGAATGGATTCAAATGAGGACGGTGTTTTACAGCGAGAGAAGGAGAGATAGAGAGAGGAAGTAAATGGATTCAAACAACAGAGGACGATGTTGTAAAGAGAGAGAGAGAGAGAGAGAGAGAGAGAGAATTCAAATAAGGATGGTGTCTTACAGAGAGACGCAGGGGGAGTTGAATCAAATGAAGACGGTGTCTTACAGAGAGACTTGTTAGTCCATCCGAGGAGACATCGTGGGCTCACTTATCTGTAGGAGCAGGTTTTACTGTTCATTCACAGTGTCCTAATGATTTAGTCTAGCTTTTTTTTGAAACTCTTCCACACTGTGTTGCTATTTACAACTTCTGGTGGCAGTTTATTCCACGAGTCACATATCTTGCATGTAAAGATGTTCCCGCAATGAGATGTGTTTTAAGAGAGAGAGAGAGAGAGAGAGAGAGAGAAAGTTATCATTGCAGTAGCAACGGGAAACACAACACAGCACTTTTCGGAGGACACCCCTCCCCAATAAAAAATAGCGGTGGGGCTGAAAGAACTTACCATTCAAAATGGTAAAAGCGTTTGCTAAGCGCTAAAACGCATTACCACGCGACGAGAGTCACAGAAAATCCGATCAGCGTTCAAACGACACTAGCGCCGAAAATCGGTACTGGACCAGCCCCTCCCCCTTCCCCATCTAATCCCCCCTTAATTTTTTTTTGCCTCCCAAAATCCTTCAAGATCAAATAATTGCAGTGGTATTGAAAACTATAATATTATAATAATAATAATAATAATACTAATAATAATAATAATAATAATAATAATAATAACAACAGTGATAATATTACATATTAAAGAGGGTTTGATATGAGTATTAAGCTGCCGCTCCCAACAGCCTCCTCATATATATATATATATATATATATATATATATATATATATGGTATATATATATATATATATATATATATAGTATATATATATATATATATTATATATATATATATATATATATATATATATATATATTAAGGCAGGGGCAAGTTAAAGAAGTTGGACAGGCAAGGCAGAAGACATCAAAGACCATGACTAAAGATTTTAAAAAGGCAGAAAGCATCGCAGCTGGGGCCTCTGAACCGAAAGTACCGTCTACAGTGTGCCATGCAAGAAAATAACTTGGGAGAGACAGATCAATAAATAAATATTTCTGTTCGGTCAAGTCTATCAAAGCAAGTGTCAGTTTTTGCCATTTTTAGTGTTCTTCTTTACCATCATTTCAATAATAAAAGTCAGGTTGTCCCTTCACTGTAGAGGTGATTTTGCTTTCATCGCGAGAAAGTGATTTATGTTAAAATAACTATTTTTTATTTAAGTAGTAGTTTCTTAAACGATTAGGAAACAATGCTATTATGTACATCGTACATCGTCTCCATTCTACAATAACAGACAAGACGATAAAATCCTAAACTACATCATTATCCTAACAGGAAGTTCACATTTTAAAAGCAAACAAATAATTTCAGAACCACACCCTAAGCCTCTCTCTCTCTCTCTCTCTCTCTCTCTCTCTCTCTCTCTCTCTCTCTCTCTCTCTCTCGCTTTCCCCTTCTCGAACACCGCGCTAACAAGAGTAATTCAAAAAGTACTTTATCAACGAAGGTATAAACACAATTTTTGTTTCTCTTCGTGGAATTACGTCCGCCAACTTTTCAAGAAGCAAAAAAAAGTTGGCCGGAGTTGGCCTCAACTCCCTCGAGGAGAACGGAGTAGTTGGAGGGTCAAGGGATACAAGTTGGTGGGTAGAGACGGGATACAAAACGAGGGGAAGGGGGAGACACGATATACTCTAAGCTCTAAGGGGAGGGGAGTGAAGAGGGTCAGTTATGGCATCAGGCGAGGGGTATGTGGCATGGTATACCCTGAAGGGGGTAGGGGGAGTATGGAGTGGATACACCCTGAAGGGAGAGGGGAATATAGAAGGGGATTCAGCCTGAAGGGAGATGGGAAGGCATGGAATAGGACACAGTCTGAAGGAAATAGGGGAAGGTATGGAAGTGGATACACCCTGGACAGGGAGGGGGGAGGGGGGAGGCCAATGGAGGGGGATACAGCTTGAAGGAATTGGGGGGGGGGGTGGAAAGACAGATACAGACTGATATGATGGATAAGGGAGAAAGAGAGAGAGAGAGAGAGAGAGAGAGAGAGAGAGAGAGAATATGAATTTGAGAGAATGGAAGAAACGTCTCAAGGCGACTCGGCAAAAAGGCAAGACGAGAGAGAAAGGGAGGAAGGAAGAGGGGATGCAACGAAAATGAAAAGGGAATAAAAAAAGGGAAAAACTCTGGAATTGGTGGAAATAAATCACTGATTATTCTTACAGCTCTTCTTCATGTATATGTTTCTTTCAATAATGTATATATATATATATATATATATATATATATATATATATATATATATATATATATATACAACAACAAACGCAAAAATATGAAAATTTGACAGCATTCTTACTGCTTATGTCGAGCTCCACAAAATAAAATAAAGAAAATACAGCAAAAAGAAAAAGCCTGAAGCGAAGTTGTATGTATGTACGTGTGTGTGTGTGCGTATGCGTGTGCGAGAGTGTGCTTGCGCGCACGCACAACCTTTGGGTCAAGAGGATGTGCATACTTAAGTGTATGCAAAGTTTCGGAAATTCTTTATTTCTCCCCTGCTTCCCGGACCTTCTTAACCACGTCGTTTACGTCAGCAGTTTCCCCGGACGCCGGAGAGAGAGAGAGAGAGAGAGAGAGAGAGAGAGAGAGAGTTTGCTAAGGGAGTCAGAAAAACTAAAGGGATTCAAACAGAGCACGGTGTTCGCGAGAGAGAGAGAGAGAGAGAGAGAGAGAGAGAGAGAGAGAGAGGAAACTTTATATAGCCTTGCGGAAAGCAAAAAATGAACATCATTCTTTGCATGTAGTATATGCTTACGTGTAACACAAAACCGCCGGCCAAAGTTTAGCCGTAACTTTCGCGCTGGCGAGGTTCGCCTCTCTTATGAAAATGGACGATTTCTTTGCTCTGCCTGCACAGTCTTCAGAAGGCGTTGTGCTCTCTCTCTCTCTCTCTCTCTCTCTCCGTTCCTTCCATCTCTGTCCTCTCTCTCTCATGCAGCAATTTGGGACGCTGCATTTGTGTGCGTATATATCTATTTCTCTCTCAGTCATACAGCATTGCTAATTATGAACGTTGCATTTGTGTGCGTATGTGTATCTCTCTCTCTCTCTCTCTCTCTCTCTCTCTCTCTCACACACACACAGCATTGCGAATTTGGAACGTCGAGCGCGTGCATATACTATATATGTATATGTATATGTATATGTATATGTATATGTATATATATTATATATATATATCCATATATTATATATATATATGATATATGTGTGTGTGTGTGTGTGTGTGTATAATATACATTTTGTTGCAAAGCTGTAACTGAACACCTCCCCCAACCACAAAAAAAAAAAAAAAAAAAAATTAAAATAAAAGTAAAACAAAATGTCAAAAATTAAGAGCCGCAACCGGAGTGTGCTGCCAAGAGTTTCCTCATACACAATTGTCGTCCATTTATTGAGATTTCTCTCGACACTTGATACCCGTAGCACGTTCCCTGTTGTTTGAACTAACAGCCGACATTCGCCCCACCCCCCCTCTCCTCTCCCTTTTCTTTGTGACATTCTTTGTTTGGGTTGATGTCCGCAGTATTTCACAATATTTCACGAAATAGAATCAAAACCCTTCAAGAAATACAATAATAGTATTCACGACGTTATAATATGACCATTTTCGCGACAAGCGGTTAATTGTTGATATGAGGAACCATTTCAACACAGTATTTCATATTCAATTAAATTCTTTAACGGTTAAGTCGACTTAATCATTAGATGTGAGGAGCGGGAATTGCACAGTTCATTGCAAATATGTGATTATCTATTTCTTGGAATTGCGTTAATTATGCCTCCTCGTGGTAAAATCATTCTGTGGATATTTAGCAATTCCAAGATTTCACTGATTGATCATGGTTACTAAAACTGGCGTCACAACGTTTAAAAACAATTTTTTAGTAGCCTTAATCAATCAGTCATATCTTGGAATTGGTAAATAACCACAAAATAATTTTAATCACGAGGATGAATAATTAACGTAACGTAAATATATAATCGATATATACATTTGCAATGAACTGTACAATTCCCATTCCTTACAACTAACGATTGATCTAAGTTTAATCATTTCATCGAACTCAAAATGCTCTACCGAAGCGGGTCCTCATTATCTACATTTCACGGAATATAAAATTTTAACTACGCACCATTGCATCATTAATAATAGTATATTCCCTGCCATGTTCAGCTTCACAAAACAAAATTCACCTCACGCCATTTCATGAAGTACAGAAGACAAAAATGCAGAACCTGACAAATACAATATTCTCAGTCACCAGTAACAAATACAGTCGCCGTCGTTACTGGCTAACCGTCAGAACAGGTCTTTGTTTCATAATGGTGTATGAATCGTTTCCCAAAACAGAGGACTGTTGCAGTTGAGGGGGCGGGGGGCACCGGAACATAATCAGTGGGAGCCAAAGAACTGAAAGGCTATTACTGGGCGTTCAAGTGCTTATGGCAGTTCGGAAGGATTACCAAGGATACCAAATTCCAGTAGGAATTTAGTTCTCGTTGAGGCGTTGGGGATAAATCAACACTGACACTGTTTTCTTGTTTGGATCTTTTGTTAATGTATGTATCTCAGAATTATGCATGAAATGTCTGGCCGTTACTAGATTTTTTTTTAATGAAAAGTGTTGGGTTATGTACGTAATAGTTAACTGTGTCAAGTATGAATGTATATAGAATTTTATATATATATATATATATATATATATATATATATATATATATATATATATATATATATATATATATATATATTATTAGCACATAAAAGAAACTCATGCGTAGGTGACCCGAATACAGCTATTGCGTTCCACGAAGTGTGAAATATTCTATCTACTATCTATCTATATCTCTAATCTATCTATCTATATATATATATATATATATATATATATATATATATATATATATATATATATAATAGATATATATATATATATATATATATATCGTATATATACGCACATATACAACACAAACGCAGACACTCCACCCGGCGTGAACAAAGCAGACGCAATCACTTGCGGAGAGTAAAGACACACAAGAAATATTGCCGAGTTCTGTATCAGCTTTATACAAAACCTTCTTCTATGAGTAGCATTGTTCGCTTCCGGAAATGGTTTGCATAAATCAAGCCAGCATTGTGTTTTCTCTCTCTGTCTCGCCTCCTCCTCCTCCTCTCTTCCACACGAGAGAGAGAGAGAGAGAGAGAGAGAGAGAGAGAGAGAGACGAGAGAGAGAGAGAGAGAGAGAAGAGAGAGAGCAGGGCGCTTGGAGCGAGAGAGAGAGAGTTCCATTCGTCCGATTTCTTCCCCGGATGTTGGGCGCTGAGAATATGACTGATATTACCGTCATTTTCATGGTTTGTATATAAGTATATATATATATAAATATATATATATATATATATATATATATATATGTTATATTTATATAAATATATAAATATATATATATATTATATATATATCTATATATATATATATAAATATATATATAAAATGAGGCTTAGAGAATACTTCCTTTTCGCACCAATATTCTGGAATTACTTCCTAGGTAATATACGAAGGATGAGGATTGAAATTCGAGTATAGAATTTAGGCCAAAGGCCAATGGCTGAGACCTTTAAGGCCATTCAACGCTGAAAGGGAAATTGATTAACAGTAAAAAGGGTTGAGGGAAGAAAAGTAAAATGAACGGCGGTATAGTTAAAAGGAATGACAGGGGTTGCAGCAAGGGGCTGAAGGGGCGCTGCAAAAATTCATCAATAACGCTTACAGTGCGCCGCGTGAGGTACGCTGACAGATAACGGATCACTCGATTGCTAGAAGACTTCTTGGACATATTATCTCAAGTTATTGTCATGAGAAAACACTCGTTAACAAAAAAAAAAAAAGCAAAAAAAAAAAAAACAAAAAAAAAATATAGTGTGCTGTAATACATGGAAAAATTGGTAACAATAAAATAACAATGAAAGCCATAACTATGATGAAAAGAACTATTAATTATAATAATCTAAACCAACAGAGACAGTAACAGCAATAATAATAATAATAATAATAATAATAATAATAATAATAATAATAATAATCAATAATACAAAATCTA